>NC_135778.1:38100638-38257309 GCF_028453695.1 Augochlora pura
TACAGTAGATAGCACGCGTATATCGTACACAGTATTGTCTGGGAGTGCTCGAGTTCTCTTTTTAAAGTATCTCGGAATGAAATTCCAGAAACCTCGGACCATCCTGTACAAGCTTCCGGCGTGCTCCTTCTTATTGCAACCGTGTGATCGTTCCGTGGACGTCTAAACGATTGAACGAACCGCTTATGTTTTTTCAGAGCCGTCGTACCTAGTGGTGCCGCACAGGATGAAGAACGCGTATTGGATGCAGTATCCGCAGAGACGACCGGTCCCGGCGGCGACGTCGACGACGACGTCGAAGGACCAGCAGCAGGCGCAGAGGTTCCCGTGCGGAAACTGTCGCAGCGTGTTTAGCAGGAAATACAATCTCCAGTATCATTTGAAGTTCGAGTGCGGTCAGTCGCCGCGGTTTAATTGTCCCTACTGCGCGTACAGGACGAGGCATCCGTCGAACGTGCGCGCCCACGTGCGCAGGATCCATCCCGGGAACGCGGTCTACGTGGTCGACATAAGAAAGACGGAGATACCGCAGACCACCTAACCTAATCGTCCGTGCGACGAGCGCGGCGAGTCGGCGGGAAGATTAGACATGGACGCGGCGACGTGAAGCGACGTGGGAGGCGTTCTCGGACGTTGTCTCGGACGTCGTCGTCTCGCTCGTCCGACGACAGCGAAGGGACGAACGAATCCGCTCGAATATTTGTAATTCGGTTGTCGCGGGTGTTGCTTCGGGCGACGCGTTTCACACCAAAACGGTAAACGCACAACCTTCTGTCGTGCACACACACTTGTTTAGTGTTTTATGGACTAATTGTACGCAAATCACACACAGCCATACGACAGTGCTTCTAGATTGTAAGAACGAAAGAAACGTTTACTTCCTCACGAAAACTTAATCACGTCATCTTGCTTTTCCTGTTTGTCATCCTCATCTCCGCCCTCCCCCGCTCTGGATAATGTATCTCTCTCTCTCTCTGTCTCTATATCTCTTTCTCGCACAGCTACCGTCTCTCTCTCTCTCTTTCTCTCTCTCTACGATAGCCCAGAAACACGTTGATCCTCCATCGCAAATCGAGTCGACTAAATCGACCGGCACCCGCGACCGGAGAGCTGCACGATAAAGCAGGTCGCACCCGGTTGTAAGTTCTCTCAATCATCGGGCCGCTAAAAAAAGCAAAAGAAAAAGGGTCGCGCGCACGCTCGCCGAGAATTATATTCTGTCGACCTTTTGTTTGTTCGCAGGTGCCCACCAACGTGTTATACACGCGACCTGCTACCAGGTGGAGCAACCGTGCGACTACGATCCCGCGCACAACGAGCCGCGACGGAGCTATCCGTGTCACAAGTGCGGTAACGTTTTCACGCGTAAGAACAATTTGTACAATCACCTCAAGTTCCAGTGCGGACAGTTGCCGAGGTTCAATTGTCCATATTGCTCGTACCGCACGAGGCACTCGTCGAACGTCCGGTCGCACGTGCGCAGGATGCACCCCGGGCAGAGCGTGTTCGTTCTGGACGTGAGGGGCGAGCAGGAGTGCCAGCAACAGTGGGCGTCGTAGGCGGAGGCACGTCGTAAATACGAAGACGGCGTTCTTCGTGAAACGGGGACAGTATACCGGGCGCGATCCTTTTTTCGATCGCAGAATCCTGGATCCCGATGATGAACCGCGCGACGAGATCATCGGGCAATGATACGCGAGGAACGGCAATGCCTCCGACGTTGTTCCACTCGCTGGGAACAGAGCGATTAGGCTGCAGGTTTCGCGACGAAACTGTGTAGGATATCTTTTAACACGTTCAGTGCTACGCCGATTTTGCTATGATTTTCGCTTGGGCGGAGAAGGAGGGAAAGTTCGAAAATATTCTGCTAAATGTTGCAGCACGAATTTGAAAAATGAAAAAAGAAATGTTGAGGCACGAAGTTCGAAAATATTCTGCTGAATGTTGCAGCGCAAATACGAATACGGTCGGACAGTTAGCGAGGAAAACAACGAAGAAAGTTGTCACATACTGTAACATGTGCAAATCACGGCCAGATCTTTGTTTAAGTTTTAATGAACTTCATTAAATATTAGCATACATTTTTTAATTGTCATTAATAATTTAACCCTTTGCAATACCGGTCTCATGCACCGATGTCGTACTAGCGAGAAGTTCAGTCTGACATACTTAGTAGGCATGTCATTATTTTTCAAAAAATATTCTACTATATTTAAAACATTTAATGATTCCACAAGGTATCGAATTTTACCCTATTTATAGTTTTATTGTAAAGGAGTAAAACCGATTAAATTAATACTGATAAAGTTATATCGACATTAAAGATCTTGAAATATATGAACCAATAAACTAAAATGATGTCATTATATTAGAATCCATATCGTCCAAACGAGTAGTCGATTGTCAGTCCTTAGGGACTGACGCAGCACTCAACGTGTTAAAGGATTTCGAACGTCTTCCTTTTGCTGTTCATATTGTGCAATGAAATATAGAATAACGAGAAAAACTCTCTTGGCAGCGAGTCGACGGCATTTCTGTTTCTCGTAGCTCGCGGTGCCGTCGTGTTCGGCGAACTTGTAATCGAATTACACGGCGTTGTCGTAGCGTTTAGATCGATCGATTTATACCGGATATGTGTAATCCAGATGATATTTTGCTATTAAACGTGTCTTGAATAAACACTGCGAGTCTTTTCGATCCCTCGTCGATTAATCTGACAATAAAGCAACGACGGTGGAGGGGGAGTAGCATCCACCCCTTCAACGCATTGTTACCCCTCGCCGCGCGCTTCGCCACCCGGCGGGCGGTTCGCCCTGAATTAGTAGCCTCTCGCCGTCTATCGGAGGTCAGTTGGACTCGATACAGCCACACGTAGATCGTTGTCAACGCGCGCCAAGCAAAATGTGTGACACGACAATCACAGCCTGACCCCGTTTCGTTCCAGATACAGTACCGTTCGCCGTGTTCGGGTTCAACATCGGTATCGGAGGCAGCCACGTCCAAACGATCGGGAAACTTTGGCCCCAGTCACCGCTCCGTAGCTTAGAGAGTAGCTTTAGGCCGAAGAAGTTCCCGTGTCCGAATTGCACCTGTGCTTACAGCCAGAAGTACTCGCTGAACCGTCACCTGACGTACGAGTGCGGCCAGGAGCCGCGGTTCAAGTGTCCCCACTGCGATTACCGTTGCAAGAAGTCGGCGAACGTCTACGAGCACGTGAGAAGACGGCACAAGGACTGCGAGGTGTACGCGATCGACATCCTGAAAGCGACGCGACAGGAGCACACCTAAATCCCGCGGGAACGATGCACACGTTGGAACGCAATTTTACGTTTTCTCGAGCGCCGAGAGCAACCGCTGCTCCCCCACGGAATTGAATCTTGTACGCCGTGAGAAAGAGAGATCGTGTCCCTAGAGTATTGCCACTTAGCGGTAAAAGAGAACGAATTTATTCTCTGTCTTATCAGCGGAGAACAGCGCGTTTATAACCCTAACGCGACCAATCAACGACGAGCGCGACGACGAATCTGTCCCACGTGTAATATCTCTCGTTCCGTCGCGCGTTTTCATTGTCATCGTGCTCCGATTGTACTCGCTCCAGATGACTGTTAATAAAGAGATCAGTTCGCTGTTACTGTGTTCTATCGGACTTTCTGCACCGCCCGATCGCTGATCGTCCCAGTTGTTAGCTCATCCCGCTCCCCTTTGTTAGAATTGATTGTAAAAAGAAAGAGAGAGAGAGAGAGTGTAAGAATCTCAGCGGCCGTGTGGATCGTATTCCCCCCGATGTTCAGTGATTGATCTTCTTTTGCAGGCGTCGATACGTCGCAAACCGTTCGTGATCCTAGGAGAATTCAGCTGTGGACCGGACCGACATCGAACAGAGGGAACTTCAACTGCACGAACGCTTGCGGCAGCTCTTTCACGCATTGCGGTTCCCTGATCAAGCACATGCGGTACGAGTGCCGGCAGAATCGACCCTTCAAATGCCCGGTGTGCGAGTACTGTTCGCGTTACACGTCCGACGTTTACAGGCACGTGCGTAGAAAGCATAAGGGCTGCGACGTTTGTTGCATCGACACCGGGAATAGATGAACGGACCTCCGCCGCACCCTCACCCCCCACCTCGGCCCTCTGTACTTCAACGAAGCTTGAATAAAGAGAAAACCGGGCAAAGTACCCTCATATTGTCATCATTCACAAACTCCATCGATACATTTTTTTTCTGTTTCACGGCGTTCCTTTGCGAAATTAGTCTCCGCGCGCAAACGGCGGCGAAGACTTTTTATAACTACCGCCATCGGCATAATTAACTTTTAATTCAGGCATGGTACTATTTTTATACGAAATAAAATTTAGCCCGCCGGCATATTTGCAATGCCAATTAATTTTACAAAGGATGCATGTTAATTCTGAATCGAAATATTTTTCAAAATCAGGCTTCGGAAGTTTCTTTTCACGATCCGATCTCGCGTTCTCCGGTGTCAATTAGCGAAACCGTATCTTTTGGTGTCGTCATCTGGTTTTGGACGCGTACGCGAGGAGCCTGGAAGACATATCGTCGGCTTTTGGGAATCCAGGGACGTGAAGCAAAGTCGTTTGACCAAAGTGTTTTTCTTCTTTTCCAGGCGACGAATTGTACTTCGCCGGAGACCTCGAGGTTCATCTATCAAGAAGTTCTGCGCCGCTTGGTTCGATCACGAATGCTACGAGGCGTACGAGGTACAGTGCTCTGCCTCGCAAACACGGTTTCGATGTTATCGTTGCCAGCTTCGATCGACGAGAACCAAGCACGCGTCTTCGTCCGCGAATCGATCTTCGTAAAGTTCGATGAAACGGCCGAGAAGTGTTGGCTCTTCTTGATCGAACAGGCGAATTCTCGAATGGTGACGCGTACGTTTCTCATTTTTTCCCGAGGTGTGCCGTCGTTCCGACGTCGGCCAGCATTTTAGGTTCGCAAGGCAGTCGGCGAATCCGAGTCGAAACGGGGGTCGCACGTTCCTCCTCGGTCGTTTTGTGTTGCTTCAGCGAATCTTACGAAGGCTCTACTAACCATGGACAATCTGTTCTGTCGTTTTCAGGGAACCCCGGCGACCCGGTGCACCAATCTCGGCCGTACAGCGCCGGGAACCATCCCTGCCCCACCTGCGATCGCACCTTCAAACGGAAGAATAGCCTGAGCAGACACCTGTCGTACGCCTGCGGACAGAATCCGCGGTTCAAGTGTCCTTACTGTTGGTACCGGTGCAAGCTGCGCAGCAACGTCTACAGACACGTGCGGACGACGCACAAGAAGCGCGAGGTTTTCGCGATGGACGTCGTCAGGCACTGCGTCAACAAGCCTAAGTGAAGCTTGCCGGTGATCCACCTGACGCGTCCTCTTTTCCAGCTCGATGCGACCTGGCCGGACCATGAGCCGACATTTTTGCTCGAGGGACCGATTGCGTTTCGTTCTCGACACTTTCCCCCACGATCTCTCGTGCGCTCATCGTCGACGCGTCAGCGTCCGACGCTATCATCCACGATTAGCTACCGAGAAGGGAGCGAACGGGCGGAGTCACGGGTTAGAAGCGTTTAAAATACGCAATCGTTCCAACGTTCCACGGGTTCCCGCGGATCGTGTGCTAACAAACAATGTACCGTCGCGGCTCTCCTTTCCCATTATATGATCTGAGTGTGCAATAAACGATGTTAGAAAATGTTCCATACCACACACACCGACTAATTGTCTTCGCGCGGACGAGTACCCGGCCAGAGTACTCCGGACGGATGCCATTCTCAGCCTTGCTCCCCCCCACCCACCCCCGCATTGACTAACCAACCCTCTGGGGACACACGTGTACACGTCTTCCACGTTGCTAGATATACATCTGTGTGCTGGTGTACACCACCCGGGGTGCACGGTAACCCACGCTGCAACTCCGGAACTCTCACGAAACCGCTTAACCGTCCAGCATTTATACTGTGTCACGCTTTCTTGTTGGGTCCCGACGCCTCCCGATACACCCCGCAAAACTCATTCGCCGACGTTCGAGTATAAAGTCTATAACCTGTCAGACTTTTAAACGGTGTCTTAAGACGGCCATTGACAAATTTAATTAGACCGTACAGCTCCTGCACGACGACGTGTACCATCGTTTCACACGTCTCCGACGACGAGATTCACGGTCGGAGAGTCGATCTCTTTTCGCTGAGGACTCTGTCGCTCTCGATGTCTATAGATTTCACCGACTCGAGCCGACTAACCTTTCGTTTTCCGTCACAGCCGACATTTTTAAGAAACGCCGTTACCACACGCCGGTGTCGCTGCGATCGACCGGATAACCGAGTAATATACCGAAGGCCTTGTTCTGCTTTCAGATCCCCTGTACATCTCGAACGACCGTTACAAGAAGCTGCACGTCCGCCGGTTCCTCGACATGTCGCACAAGAAGTTCGCTTGCCCGAACTGTCCGAGCGTGTTCGTCTGGAAGTGCACCCTGAAGAGGCACATGCGGAACGAGTGCGGCAAAGAGCCGAAGTTCAAATGCCCTTACTGCGATTACCGCGGGAAATGGAAGGCGAACGTGATCAGGCACATCAAACGTGTTCACAAAGACTGCAACATCTATGTTTATAACAATTAGAGATACACGGAGAGACAGACACACACACATACACACAGAGACACTCTTTCTTACTCTTTGGAACGATCCGCGATGTCGTCGATACGCTGTTTCTCAGTTATCCCTTCGCGTGCTTCGTGACACAAGAGGACGCCTAATTTCTGTCGTTGTTCGCAACGATTGAAGGTCGAGCTCGTCGGATAAGAAGCCAGGTGGCTTTTCATGATTTCAACGAGCACGTGGAGGGTTAAACGGCGCAGGGTGTTTCAGGCGCGTAATTCACATCAGTGTCGCAATCAGGTTATTAACACGTTGAGCGCCGCGTCAGTCATATATGGCTGACACTATACTTTCCGTTTAGGCAATGTCAGCCATCGCTGACGACACTATAGTTTCCGTTTAGGTAATGTTAGCCATCGATGGCTGACACTATACTTTCCGTTTAGGTTATGTTAGCCATCGATGGCTGACACTATACTTTCCGTTTAGGCAATGTCAGCCATCGCTGACGACACTATACTTTCCGTTTAGGCAATGTCAGCCATCGATGGTTGACACTATACTTTCCGTTTAGGCAATGTCAACCATCGATGGCTGACACTATACTTTCCGTTTGGCAATGTTAGCCATCGGTGGCTGACACTATACTTTCCGTTTAGGCAATGTCAACCATCGATGGCTGACACTATACTTTCCTTTTAGGCCGCGTCAGTCGCCGGTGACTGACAGCGTGAAATATGATATAAAACCAACGAATTTACATTGTTTTAAAGTCCTCTTTATTTTTATTCAATACTGGATTCTATTACTAATGTATTTTTTTCAGAAAATTTTAATGGATTTAATGCACGGAGTAAATTCTAATTTGCAAGTAGCGCGCTTCGCATCGTTGTGCCGCGATACCAGCGCGCGCGGCCTGACGGAGATTTCCTTATACAACCGCGTGGCGCTCAACGCGTTAATTAAAACTGAAGTGTTTCACTAAATTACGATTTATCACCGCGTTCAAAGTTATCGAAATTTGTCTTTTTACAACGAATCAACTTGTCGATGAATGGGCGCCGGAAGTCTGAAACCGGGAGACATAACCTGAAACAGCCTGCGAAAGTGTTCTATTCGAGACGAATCAGACCGAGACGATTCTTCTTCTGCGGTGTTTTACGGACGGACTAGACTAAGCGGGGATCCTGCGTGGATTTACCCACGGATGTAAACGAAGTCAATAAAGTACGATTGTTATAACCCAGCTTGAGGAGGTTTGCGTTCCCCCCCGGGGCGACGGTCGCTCGGCGCACGCATACTCCGGAGAGCCGACCGCGAGCGCGCGCGCGCGCATGCGCGCACACAGACCTCGCGTAAGAACGGCGTAAGCGCGTCGCGGCCGGGATCAATCGCCCACGAGAAAATCTGGTCTGTTTGGTCTGTTCCAGGCTGCTTCCAGAAGCGATGGCCGTTTAGCAAGGTCGGGATGCCGGCGAGGCGGCCGCACGAGAACGTGTACATCTGCCCGAACCCGAACTGCGCCAAGTCGTTCAGTTGGAAGGGGAACCTGAACAGGCACCTCAGATACGAGTGCGGCCTCCAGCCGCGGTTCAAGTGCCCGTACTGCGAGTATCGGTGCAAGGTAAAGGGGGACGTGAACAAGCATATCATCAGGAAGCACCCGGGCTCCGCGCTCTACGTCGTCGACCTCTTCCTCTCCTGATCGAGTCGCCGTTAACTTGTATTTTTTTTTTGGAACCGGAATAAAGAAGCTCTTTGTCTCGAACGTACGACGATTACTGTGCCGCCTTTTGCGTCGTTGCGCGCCTTGGCATCTAGGGGACACACCCCCCGTGCCACGAAGCTGCGACGAGAAACGAGGGTTTCTTGGACATAGAGGACCGCCCCCCCCCCCTCCCCCCCCGAGGTGTTGAACGTAAACGAGGATGTTATTTTTAGTTCTCTGGTTTTTCGTTTGATTGCAGATGTCTCGACGCACGGCCACCGGACATTTAGCTCTCCGCGTAGGCACGGCGGGAGGGTTATTAGGAAATTTGTCCGGTCAACGCGGAAGGGCGATCGACGATCGAGAGTTGCTGGTTCTTGTCGCCTCTCCGCCATATCGATAATTCGTACACTTAGGCTACCGCATCGCCTGCGATCGGCGATACACGAACTCGATACACTGCGACAAGAAGATCGTCCAGCATTTCTGTTATCCGACGACTCTCGGTTTCTTTCCGTTAATCGGATGCCGCTTCGACGATCTTGTTTAGGCCTCGACGGAGTTCTCATCGGTTTCGCCTCGATATCTTGACCCGCCGCAGAGAGATTATAAACGATCGCTAATTTACTTTCACGATTCTACGCACGATAATTAAGTGTATCGGGGCAGCCAGCCAAGGACGACTGATCGCGAACGAACCGTTCTTTTGCAGGGTACAAAGGATCCCTGCAGAGGCTCGGCCACCGGCGGACCAACTGGTTCCTGAAACCGAGCAAGTACGCCTGCCCGAACCCGAACTGCCGCAGCGTGTTCGCGTGGAAGAGGAACCTGACCAGCCATCTGCGGTACCAGTGCGGCCAGAAGCCGAGATTCAAGTGTCCTTATTGCGATTACATGTGCAAGGTGAAGGCGGACATAAGGAAGCACATCAGGGTGAAGCACAAGAACCACGACGTCTACGTGATCGATCTATTCCAATCGTGGGACTTCGTCCGATGAGTTGCGACCGCCGGTGAACCGTCGCGATTCGTACCGGAAATCAATTTTTCTCTGCCGCGAATGTAATTGAATAAATGTGGTCTAATGTATCCCATCTTTTCGCTCTCATTTCAGTAGGAAAAATCTCTGACCCACGTGTTAATGAACATTTTCACGTACCAAAAACGTTAGAAAGGAAAAAGTTGAAGTATCGTTTTTTATTCTAGCAATAATTTGTGTATTAATGTATATCGATACATATCGTTGGCTTTCGAGTTTGCCGACTACTCCTTCCATTCTCTCTCTCTCTCTCTTCGGTGCTATTAGAGAAAACGTGCTATTAGAGACAACTTTTTTAATAAACGTCAATTTTGAATGCTGAATTAATGAATTTGTGTCGATGATCTCAACGAGTTTGTTCAAAAATTAATAACACGCGATCGTTTATCAGCTCGTGACCATACAACTTTGTTCGTTCAATGGCAAAGGCTTGCGAATAATTTGAGATTGTTGAATTAAGTGGGTCACGGAAATTAAGTGAGTCACGTGACACGTAGAAATGTAGATACAGAGTTCTTCTGGACTATTTGTTCGCAGAAGATCGTACTCGTGACAGCAGTTAAATTTTTTTACCAACAATAGAGGATTCTCTAGAAAATACACTTTTTTATTAACCCGATCCTTCTTCTCGCAACCTATCAACACCCTCTTCTCCCATATTTCAACGAGCGTTCCAATACCCGCAGAACTTTTCCCACAATGTCTGTACCCAATTAAAGCATTTACGAACCGAGATTAATTATATCAAATCTGCCAGCGTATTTCTTCCTTCGAACGAAACCACCAAGGATTCCAAAGGATACCCAATGCATCGTGTAGCCTAATAACCGATCGTGTTACCTTCTTACCGATGAAACATGCATCGCTTCGCATGCTTGGCACTGTTGTATGTCCTCTGGGCTTCATCGGGGTCTGTACTGGCTGATGAGCGACGTTTAAAGGAGCCATCGATGTGTGAAACATCGAATTCTAAGGAATATATCGTCGATATTTTCCAAAGAAAAAATCGGAAAAGTCGATGCTTTTATTTGAAGAAAGTTTTACAGTTGTTTCGATAAATATTAATTCTGTGCATTTGATAAAAATATCTCGTCCATGTGTATTTCATAGAAATATTTCATCTTTCCGCATTTGATAAAAATATTTCATCCATGTGCATTGTTAATATAATTATTATAATAATTACTTATTATATAATAATCATTTATTCACAATATGCCCATTCATTAATTTAGGTTAGCATTGGATCGATCTTTAGACCGGTACATATGCACTTATGCAAAAGCTAATGCTTCACGAAACAGTAAATAAAGATAACAGATTCCTGCTATTGACTGAAAGAAAGATTTATTTTACAATTGTTTCTATCTTCCAATCGATAGAACAGGAATCTGGCGCAGTCTCTCGTGGCTCGCGAAGCATTATCTAAAAACAAGATGGCGGCAAGTGTGCGTTAATGGCGCCTATTGGTCCCTGCATCGAGAGCATTGATTTTTTAATTTTTGCATAGATCGCACGAATTTTGTGAAAGACGAATAAGTACCAATCAACGCAGCGCGAAAGGAGTCGCAGTGCAACGGGTTAACCCTTCGCACTCGATTGATTTATTAATTATTCTGTCACCTTCTAAAATATTTTTTTATAGCGACAAAGTTAAATTCTCGACAAAAATTGTTAACCACTGTCGGTACGAATCGCAAGAGTCAATTATGTAAATATAAAGTGCATATCGTCGTTTAAGATGGAAATACTGTACACCAGAAAAATTGTTTCAGATTTGCAATTAAAAAATGGCTACGAGTGCAAAGGGTTAAAGCTCTCTCTATCACCACGTGTACGTAAACCTCGTAAATGTGACTCCATGTGTATCCGTGTGTACAGTCCAATCAGCGCATAAAAATCCTTAATTCGCGACTTTCGCGATTTACGGATATCCCGGGTACACGTGCACGCGCTTGTCCGAATCGTACAAGTTGTCCGGTCGTATCATCGCTCATCGCTAAGTTTACAGCGCGCGGACCGTACAGCGCAGGTACTAACAAAAATACCGGTCGTGCGCGATCACCAGGATGGTGCGTGGAATAGGATGCGCGCGGAAATTGTCCGCGGCAACGATCCTTCCCATTTGCGCCCCGACAACCGTAGAGAGCTCGAAGAGAGAACGCAACCGTGGCAGACACACGCACACCTGTCTACCTATCCGCTTCGTTTCGTTTCAGTTTGCCTTAACGTTGGTTTTTTCTCCTTCTAGGTATCAAACGCCAACGAATCGGAAAGAAGTTCCCCTGTCCGAACTGTCCGAGCGGCTTTGGCCAACAGCCGAGCCTGACCAGGCATTTGAAGTACGAATGCATGCAGGAGCCGCGCTTTCAGTGCCCGTACTGTCATCAGCGCAGTAAAAAGACGTCGCACATTTACACGCACATCCGAAAGAAACACGCGAATTACAACGTGTTCGTCGTCGACATATTCGGCCAGCCTGGCAGATATTAACGCGCGCTCTTCTCTTTTCGAATCGAATTTCTTTTTTTTCTTTTTTTTTGGCATAGCTCTTCTTTTCTTTTCAGTTTAACGCGTTGAGTGCTGCGTCAGTCCCCAGTGACTGACAGCGAAGTTTCCGTTCAGGCGGCGTCAGTCCCTAGGGACTGACAATCGACTTTTCGTTCATTATGTTCATACAATGAAATCTTTTTAGTTTATCGATTTATATATTTTAAGGAGATATTGATTTTTAATGTCAATACAAGTTTATCAGTATTAAGTTAATCGGTTTAATTACTTTACAATAAAACTATAATTAGGGTAAAATTCTATACCCTATGGGATCATTGAATGTTTTAATTTTAGCTTATTACAAGCTATCAATTAAAAAATTACTGTACCATTTCGACGGTCCAAACGAAATTGGATACAGTGTAACAAAGTTATCGTTCGTTTATACTCTTCGCCTGAGCGAATATTATAGCAAGATCTCGGCGTAGCACTCAACATGTTAAAAAACGTTAATTATTGAGCTACCCAAATGTTATTATTTTCAATGAAAGATATATAGTGCAATAAATTGATATCGCCGCCTCCCAGCGCAATGTCGCAAATATTCGCAAATATTCTTCCCTCCTGATCCCGAAATAATTGATATTTGGTATCAAACGATCGAGCGAGTTTTAATGTATTCGAATAGAGAGTATATGAAAGTGTTCGTCGCTTTCGGTTGACAGGTTTCGATCTCGGGTGATGCGAACGCGCATGTAGATAGCTCTAGGACAATTACGACGACTGTCGACTTGCGCGGGTAGGACCAGGTAATCCAATGAGTGTTCGATGCTGGCCGGGAAGTAGACGTTTCGATAGCGTGTCTTAGAGACGCGACGATCTCGCTTGTTCCGCGGAACGATCGACGATCGTTCGTTGTGCAATCGTCACGGTTGTTGTACAATCGTCTAGTTCATTGTACAATCGTCTAGTTCATTGTACAATCGTCTAGTTCATTGTACAATCATCTAAATCGTCATACAATCGTCACGTTCGTTGTGCAATCATCTAATACGTCATACAATCGTATCCAGCTCGTTTGTACGATCGTCTCGGCGGTATACCAAACTGTATCTAAATGAATGTGCTCGTACAAAATAAATGAACATTTTCTATCGAACCCGATCGAGTTTCAATTGGTGAAGCATGACCAAGACAGATTGTGCCGATGTAGTTAAAAATACAAAAAAAAAAAAAAACAAACGATTAAAAAATCCGTGCACCACCGAAAGTGACTCACGTAAGAAACACCACCGTTTCCGATTCTGTTCCAGGATACTACACCGATTGGTACAGCTACTGCCCGTGGAACGTGAAACCGTATCAGTGTTTGAACTGTCCGAACAATTACTCGACGAAAGTCCACCTGAAACGTCACGTGGTCAGCGCCTGCAACGGGAAGGAGCCACGTTACAAGTGTCCCTATTGTCCCTATAAATCCCGGTATCCGTCCGACACGTACAAGCACGTGAAACGGCTCCACGAGTGCCACGACGTGTTCGCGATCGACATGGAGAACCAGAAGACCTACTTCCCGAAAGACGCGCCGCTGATGCCGGAGAAGTTGATCTTCTGAGGGCTTGTCCAGCGCGCGATGTACATGCGTTTAGGATCATTCTGCGACTAAAAGTGTACTTAAAACCAAGACTCGTGTCTCTTGAATTTTCACTATTCCTTATTCCTGCGATCGGTGGGCCGGTTTAAATCAAGGCGTTGCCGAGTTGTAGCTAGTATCTGTCATCTGTGACGAGGCTGGAGACCTAACTAGCTAGACTGCTTAGAAGCTAGTGTATCCGACACGTGGCTACGGAACACGTGGGTGTCTGCGGGTTTTAATTGCGCTGATAAAGTATCGATTGCACCGAGAGAAGAAGACTCTCTCTTTCTGCCTATAGGATAGTATCCTCGGTTCTGGCGACGTGACTATACTCGCGGACGAGACAGTGGAACGAAGCATTCCCTTCTCTCTACAAACAGATTCTTTTGCAGGATAATTGTTGTTTAATTCTAGAAGAAATTTAATGATTCGAAAAAATGTACCTTTATGTATTATATACTCTGTTTATAACCTTATAAATGGCGGAAACAGTTTCTTTTCTCTCGGTTAACGATAATCATTGTAAATAACGGATATTCTTTTCGGTTACAGTGAACTATTATAGACGACAAAAATTGTTTTTCGTTATGTATAACCATTGCAATTGACGGAAACAGTTTCTGATTATATATATATATATATATAACTGTCATGATTAATTGGAACAATATATTATTCACGAATAACTATTGTAGACGATCAGAATTTTATTTTTGTTACATTCGATTATAGAAATTATAGGGCCATTTAAAATTCAAGTTTGGAGATCAATTTTAAATGGTTTCAAATTAAAGTGTAAAGGGTTAGTTTAGGGTATTGTTTTTTTTTTAAATCATGCAAGTTTACTAAGCACGATTAATCGTCGACGATGGTTATTTGTCATCAATATATCATTCTGATTATTCTGAAAACTATTTCCAGTCATTTTCAATGGTCACTGGCAACCAAAAACTATGTCCATCATTAATAATGATTATTGCCGATCGAAATCATTTTCAGCAAAATTTGAGCCGTTCATTTTGGAACCAAGTCCATTTTCCAAGATCATCCAACTAACTTTTTAAAAATCTAAATTTCTATGCTATACATATTTTGATTTCAGCAAAGCCTCCACTGTCGTCTTATCGGTCATTAATATCTTCAATTAATTAAATCCCAAAATTATTGAATACTTGGATTTTAAAGCTACCACTTCTAAAATAAACGGCTCACTTGTTGCTCCTACTCGACCAGAACAGTCGCGGTCTTCGAAGAGGGGAAGACTCGGCTAGGGAACGGACACGCTATAGCGAGTAACAGGGGACACAATATAGCAAGTAAACTTGTCTAGGAGTTCTACGGTCGGTGGACGACCAGGTCCTAGATATTCGTAGTAGTTTGCACGCACGAATAATATCCGCCGGCGATCTTTTGTGTCTCTCGTTGGTGGTTGGTGCTGCTGGACTCTGCGCAAGTATCTCGCTGCGTTTTCTGTTTCAGCGTGCTGGGGCTACGCGGCGTGGCGGAACAGATCGAAGAAGTACTGCTGCCCGAACTGCCCGAGCGGGTTCACACGCGAGACGAACCTGCGCCGGCACGTCCGTTATGGCTGCGGCCAGGGTCCGAGGTTCAAGTGTCCCTACTGCGAGATGCACTCGAAAGAGATCTCGAACGTGTATAGGCACATCAGGTCCAAGCACCGCGGCATGCGCGTGTTTCTCGTCGACGTCGCCACCAATCGGCAGTTCTACGCGCGGAAGAACTAAACCCACCGCGCGGACCAGGCCATTAGAGCCGATTACTGCGGGCTCGTGAAATTGCTCCACATTTTTCATTTTTTTCATTTTGCTTATCTCGGACCAGGAGGTCGTCTTTTACTCGACGAATATAAAGACGATTATGGATGATAAAAAAACCAAAGGCGGCGGCGATTATGCGCAGAGTATCAGCGCACGGTAATCGGCTCCGCTCTTGTGACAACTCGGATCTCAGTGCTGTCCGAAGCAACTTTCGCCAATTTCCATCTGCTTTCGTTTCCCAGTTTTCTAAGTGAGCATTCTTTAACTAATTAACCCCTTGCCATACTTTGACGAGTCTGACTCGTGATGAAATTTTTGTGCCAAACATGAATATCACGAGTCTGACTCGTTATCGACAGTTGGTGCCAAACGTAAATATCACGAGTCTGACTCGTTATCGACATTTGGTGCCAAACATAAATATCACGAGTCTGACTCGTGATCCTAGTCTCGGGTCAGCTCGGGTCCATTCTTGGTTCTCTTGAATGGGATTATATGTCCTCGTATAAGCAACGTGTTATCTTTATTATATGCAATAATTAAAGTATTTCTACAAATTTTTTATTCAAATTTATGTAAATTTTCAAAGATTTTCATCGTGTGAAGTAAATACGAGAGTGGGACTATGTAACTCAGTCGTAAGGTAATGTGTTTCAAATTGCACCACTCGAGCCCCATTTCTCGGCGCCTCCAGCAACCATTCCGTCGACCAAGTTTGGCACGGCATTTTGAGAGATTCGCGGTATGGCAAGGGGTTAATTGATTAATTAATTAACCTCGGTTTATCAGCGCGCCGAGCAGCAAGGTTGCTCCCATCGTACGGCACTGACCTCTCGCGACGCTCGCTCGAATCAAAGTTCACCGAATGTGTGTAAAAGAGCTGACAGAATGTATAATAAAACAGACGTTTAATCGAGGCATTTCATCTTTTCCTCCTCCAATCGCCTTGCGAAGGGCGAGTCCGACGTTTTGTCCCGTAACTAATACCCGAATAACTGGATTCGATCCCCTCCGACATCGACTCTGTTTACCGTGTCGCCGGCAATGTCCTCACGATTCTGTAATTTTGATTTCAGGCTTCGTATACTATTCGCCGTTATCGAGGCTGCCGAATCCGGTCCTGCAGCAGGGCCAGCCGTATTCCCAGCTACAGACGACCTCGAAACATGGGAACGTCAACAGGTTAGTCGCCGATGAAAATCGAATCGTACACGTGGTTTTTTGCTTCCGAGATTTGAGAAAGAACGTCGACCACTTCTCGATCGCTGGTCTGCGATATTTATTACGAAATATTTATCGTTTCCATTGAATCGACAAAATATTGTCAGGTTATGTTACTCGCGGTACATCGATCCGTCGAAGGCGTTGATTTCAAAATGCTACCTTAACATCGAGGAGTGGTCGATACATTCACCGCCAAGAGAAATTTACCTGACTTTCCTTTTGTGTCGATCGGTCTATTAATAATATTCGACGGTGAGATGGGGAGGGGGGAGCAGCGTAAACTGTACTACTCGACTCTAAGAACCGCGACGTATCGGCCGACCGTGTTATTACGACTATGTAGACAGCAGAACATCAACATGTTATTGTATTGTCCTTTGCCTAGAGTGCGTCACGAATTGCGAAGCAAAGACGGAAACACTCGGTACACGAGACGGCAATGCAAAAAATGCTACGAAGAGAACGTGAAGAGATATGGTCGACTATTTGCAAAAAATCGTACGAAAAAGGTTGTAACGTTCTGCGACGATTGCCACGGCAACCCTTACTTCTGTTTGCCGTGCTTCAATAAGGTCCACCGTGACATGCCCGCACAGTAATCATATCACCGCAATTCTTGTCGAATAAAACGAACTGTATTGATTTTTGTTTTTTTACCAAACGCTCTGTTCTCCCGTTCTACTTGCGTGCTTCGAGGTGCTGTTACCTTCGTCGCCTTCGTTTTATTTCACCTGAAACGCCGCCGCGGTCTTCGCGAGAGAGTAAACGCCTCTTAACACATTCATTACATGACTCGGAAAGCTCGGTGACCGTCATGGCGGTGAATGTGTTAACGACAATGACCCCCCCACCGATTCTGGCTTAACAACGAGTAACGATCCGTCAGGTCCACTTGCCCAAAGTGCGGGAAGAGTTATCAGCACATGCACCACATGTTGCGCCATTTCAAGCTCGAGTGCGGGAGCCCGCCGAGGTTTCAGTGCCTCTATTGCGGGATGAGGAGTAAACAGTCGAACAACGTCTACAAGCACATACGCAGCAAGCATCCCGGAATGAAACTGGAGATCGTAGTGCTAGAATACGCTCAGCATTGAGCGCGAATATTTTCCGTCTCCGTTCGTCTTCTTTTTTTTTTTCTAAATAAAACGTAACTTTTTCACAGAAACGGTGTTGCTTATTGCGTGTCCCTTCGATTTCGCAGCGAACGTGTTCCGGATATAGAGGATACAGGAAACGGGTACTTGTCGCACACACACACACACAGCACAGCACACGATTAATATTCTCAATCATTTTTTCAGGTGAAAGCACGACCCGACGCGGGAGACGGGGACATCTGGCGGCCGAGTTTCAAAAGTCCCCGGGAAATTCACGCGCGTGTCGACCACGGGGACCGTTTTACATGTTGTCACCGTCGTACACAGCTTCAAGATGCCTGCAAAATCGCTTTCTTTGTTTGTCTGTTTAACTCATTAGTATTGAAAAAAGTATTGTGCCATCGCGCGAGTGTGTCAGCCTGCAAGCAAAGCACAAGTCTCTCTCTCTCTCTCTCTCCGAACCGGTCCATCCGTTATTAACGCCTCTCCGTAAAGTATCTCCGACACACCCCGCCTAACTCCGGCTACCTAATAGAAACCGCGCGTGTCGCGCGACGAATCGAAAACAAATTCGACGAGACGAAAGAATGAAAACGAAAAGAAAAAGAAAAGAAAGAGAAAAGAAAACGAAAAAGAAAATAACAATTAAAAAGACAGAGCAACAAGCGTCAGGCCTCACAGGTTACCACCGAGGCTCCGCAAAGAGACCTCGACGCCGTTATCAGCGTCCGATCTAACCACGGCTCTACCGTTTCTTTTTCAGCCCTCCTACAAATGTTGCCGCTGCCGTGGCTCGAGGAGAAGTGCCCGGAACGGAACACGAGGAAAGGTAAAACCCGGTTCCCGTGCCCCCGTTGCCGGAAGAGTTACACGACGAAGAGCGCGGTCACCGCCCACTACAAGTACGACTGCGGCAAACCGCCGCGGTTCGAGTGCCCCTACTGCGGCAAGCTGAGCAAGAAGAAGTTCAATATACAGGATCACATACGGCACAAGCATCCCATGAAGCCGGTCGTTTGTAACACGTTGTTCTAGGGCAGAGCGCGTCGACGCGGCCCCCGACGGGCGACGGCGAAGCTTCGTTATCTTTTTTTTTTTAACGAAAAAAGGGTTGCGTGTACATAATTTACGGAGGTGTTTCCGTAGGCAATAATAAACGATGTATCATAGAAGGTTTAGTTGCGCGATGGACCGCGCGCGGCGTGCAATATTAAACGAAGGAGTCTCGAAAATAGTGAACAAATCTGGCGGAGATACTCGATTCGCGGGTTTTCACAGCGTTGAAAACATAAATGTGTTACGGTCAAATACGTTCGACAAAAGACGAGATTCCCGACGTTATGGGAGCATAACGTGTCACCGAGAGCCTCGTCATCGCAAGGCTTTTTCGCAGCCGGCGTCGTTCATTTTCGCAGTATTCTTCCTGTTATTTATTCAGTGGAACCGACGTTCCTCTTTTTGGTGCCTTGCGAACACGAAATCCCACGGAATGCTTGTACCTCGTACCTCCAGGTTTCTAAGCACACTCGACTGTAATATATTTAACCCAACAGCACTCTGCACGCGAGGCGTAACGTACGGGGGTGCAATCGAACGCGCGATGGACGAAGAAAGGCGAAGACGCGATAGCCACGTAAGAATCCGTGTGATTGCTGCTTGGATGAATAAAAATCGATTCTGTAGAGTCGAATGCTTTTGTTGGGCCGACTCGGTTTTCTTGGCGATGGTCGATGTATACTCGCTTACTGATCACAACGCGCTCTCGATAAGAGCTCGCTGTCTTGGCGGTACAATCACGTACCGTTAGTTATATTATGTTATATTAATACCATTTATTGTATTAATAGCTCGAAGAAATATATTTACAGGAAACGACTGTCACGAGAGATTTGTTCGAAAGATTTTGTCAGGTTATGTCGGAAAGGTTATGTCATAATCAGTTTGAAAGATTATGTCAAGATCTGTCGGGAAGGTTATGTCAAAATCTATCTGAGAGATTATGTCAAGATCTGTCTGGTAGATTATGGCGAAAACTGACTGAAAGATTATGTCAAAATCTGTTTGAAAGATTATGTCAAGATTTGCTTGAGAGGTTATGTCAAAATCTGTTCGAGAGATTATGCCAAAATCTGTTTAAAAGATTATGTCAAGATCTGTGTGAAAGGTTATGTCAAAATCTATCTGAAAGATTATGTCAAGATCTGTCTGATAGGTTATGGCAAAAACTGACTGAAAGGTTATGTCAAAATCTATCTGAAAGATTATGTCAAAATCTGTTTCAAAGGTTATGTCAAAATCTATCTAAAAGATTATGTCAAGATCTATCTGAAAGATTATGTCAAAATCTGTCTGAAAAATTATATCAAAATTGTGTCATCAAGATGATGTGAAGGTTTGAAAGGTTTCAGAATTTCTCATTAAAAATCGTGGCGGTCCATCGTCTCGATCGTCTTCAACCAGCGAGCTCTTACCGAGAGCGTCAGCTCGAAAATTGAGAACAATTCAATTGGCGAGAACTGTGGCTCGGCTACCTCATAGTACTGATCTGAAATAATTATGGGACTAGTTTCAGGGCATTCTTCTGTGTTCTCGAGCTTCATTTCTCCTCTCTATGCATGCCCACATATATCCACCCTTACCCACCCACTTCTGTGTCTTCGTTTCGTATCCCGATATTCAAAAGAGAAATCGAGCATACCGTTCGAAAACGACGAGTAAAATTCGGCAAATATATATACAATATAATTCGGCAAATATATATATAATATAATTCGGCAACGATCGAACGTACATATAAAAAAGAAAGTTTTGTTCCGTGAACGGTCGGGCTGGCTGACGATCCTTGACCCTGGTGCGATATTTTGTAGGTGGCAGGCACGGCGACGACGTTCGCCTGACGCGGCCGAAGAGGTTCGTGAAGATACGGGACACCCTGTACAACTCGAACACCGGCAAATTTCACTGTCCTAACTGTAACAACGGATACGGAAGGCGAGACACAATGTTGGGTCACTTTAGGTACGAATGCGGCAAGGCGCCGCGTTACAAGTGTCCTTACTGCACACTGTGCAGCAAGAAGACGTCGAACATTTATCAACATATCAGGTGTATGCATCCGAAGGAGCTGGTCACGCTGGTCAAGCTCTATTGAGCCGCGGACAAGCGGTCACCGAAAGTGCTCGCGTCGTCGCGGCGAGGTCGACGTAAAAGGAAAACGTTTCGCTTTGTGTACTTACGTGTTTTCGTGTATGATTTCCTACACGCGCGATGTCCAACGCACACACCGTTTCTCGCGTCTAACTGTACATAAATCGCCGAGGCGGAGTCCCTCGATTATTGCGACACCGAATTAAAAATCCCGTCGACGGCGAACGAAAGTACTTTAAAAAAAATTGTAAATTGTAATCATTTCGGCTGTAACAATCATTTTAGCATGTAATCGTGTCATCGTAGCGTCGATGTGATCGACGCGAAGCTTTTCAATTACTTAGTTTGCATCAAACTAACAGGGTATATCGATCTAAGTTGTATCGTGCCATTTCATTATTTATTGTACAGAATGCTCGTCGAACAAGCGATGCATCTTCGAACGGTGTGGTCGCACACTGTTTTACGGTGCCATTTCTCGCCACGCTTTGATTTCTTGTAAACCGAACGCGTGACAAACATTAACAAGTGTTGAACATTCGAAATTCTCACGTTTCGTAGACTCTTTCTGCGGAAACGAGCGCGGATAAAATGCGATCCGTAGATCCTTGCGCGACGTTTCGTCGATCTAATCGTTCTTGTTACCATAAACGAGGTGAAATACTGGGACGCAAGCGGTGATACTCGATTTTGCGATACTGGGGAAAAGAATAAACTTTTTACCGTCGAGGATAAATGGTGTAAGCCGTGAATTGGTGGAATTGTTTTTCCAATGATTTGGAATTGGTGGAATTGTTTTTCCAATGATTTGAAATTGGTGCAGCCGGTTTCATCGGGGAGATATATCGGTGTATTATTGGAACGGATTAGGAAGAGTTTACACTTTATTAGTTGAACGATCGAAGAAGAGAATTGATAGAAAAGAGTGCTGAAGATTTTCTATATTTAGTTTCATTGTACTTAGATTCATTGCACTTTATTTTAAATTCATTATAGTGCTTTATCTTTGTACTTTAACTTACTGTACTTTATTATTTTCAATGTTTTACTTTCTCCGACAGCATCCCCCCGTCTGACTTCCACTTTGTTAACCCTTTGCACTCGAAGCCATTTTCAACTAGAAATTTTTAATTTTTCAGGGTTTTAGTATTTCCATTTTATATAAAAAAATTTATTCGAAACGTGTGAAATTCAGTCTCCTGACTCATATAACGGAGTCACACTTTCAACAATTTTTTCTGATATTTATAAAAATAATTCTGGATCGTGTTATAAGAATCTTAATGGCGCCGCAGAGTCGCCGCTCGAGTGCGAAGGGTTAAAAAGCACGATTCGTCTTCTTTCAATTCCAAAATCTAGTAAAACGCTTGTGTTGACCCCTTGCACTATAATAACGTGTCAGACTCGTGGCGAACGTTTCGTGCATGATTCGATAAATATGGCTGCCAATTAACCATATAATAATAAATAAATTTTATCAATCAGCCATGTAATAATAATAATAATAAATAGCCATTCTATTAAATCGAAACAAAATTGGTATCTCCTGTCGTCGAAATCTGAAAATAAAAATAAACTAGAACAATTGTGACACAAGAATCATCTCGCGACATCAAGGGAATAATTAACTAGAATCATCTCATGGCATCAAGGTAATAATTAACAACAAAACAGTGGTAACCAACGTAGCTCTGAATGGCGCAACAGTGCAAGGGGTTAAAGTCAAGCGTTCAGTTTCGTCGATGTAAACTTTTCCCACAAAATTTCGCAACCCCTCGCCGATGAAAGGCTGCAGCCGCGGATCTTTGGAAGCTGCGAACACCTGTCCGAATTCGGTATGAGTGGCGACGACGACTACGGTTTCAGCATTGCGTTTCGTCTAATTAATTGATTTGCGACCGGTTCTGCCTGTATGTCAACTGCACGAGTTATTTCACTTCCGGTGAAACCGAGTTCTGTTCGAGGGTAGTTTCTAATGTGGTTGAGTTCCTGAGGTAAGTGTTCCTCAGTAGAAAGAATAAAGTCGACCAACACACCAGAAGCCTCTCCTTGTTCAATCTATCCTAGAGCGTTTCAGGGAATGCGGTGGCAGGGGTCGAAGGGTGGTTGAAAAGCGATAAGAATATTTAATTAACAATATTTTCGAATTGTCTTGTTTCAGATTTCGTGGTACGTCGACCGATGAGGAGTAGCGATTATTGAAGAGTGACGCGTGGATCAGGAGTCGTTGATCATGGTGTTGTCGAACGATGTTACGCCTTTGCCGTGTTACAGGAAACATAACCTATCTATAGACAAGTTTGTAACTACCTGTAGAAAAATTCAGGGTAAATTAGATTTCGCGGTTTTCCGGCATTTTTCCACATTTGGCGGCTTTCTAAAATTTTGAAAAAAATATGGCTTATTTTGGACATCAAGCCGGATGTTATAGAATTTTTTTCAGATTTTTCAGTTCCAAACTGTGATTATCAAAAATGAAAAACCCCCCAAAACATCGGAAAATTGAAGATTTCTCGAAAACTTATGAATTCTCTACTTTTATATTAATTCTCTGATAAGACACTATCGCGGCTCGTGTACTCAATTTTTCTCAGATTTTTTGCTCGCCTGCAACATTGTCAAAAAAAAAAAAAATGAAAACCGAGTGTAGATCAAGTAATCGCTAGGATTGCTAACACGTTTCCTCGATTCCACCTATAAATCACGTTCGCCTCGTTCCGAACTCAAGTGCCCGGTATCAGCCGCCATCGCGTATTAACGTGTCGCGTTATGGTTTCTGTTTCAGCCGGCGAGTGGCCGCGGGACGGTAGCCAGCGGATAGCCGGGGTCTGGTCGCAGCAACCCCCGCGGCCCGCGGCGACGTCGACGAATCACGCGGACACGCAGAAGGAGTACGCCTGCGCGAAATGCAAGAAGACGTTTCCGCGCAAGTACGCGATGAATCGCCACTATAAATTGTGCGACGCTTACCCGCGTTATCAGTGTCCCCACTGCAAGTACGTGAGCAAGTGGACGTCCGCCATCTATAAACATATTCGGAGAGTGCACGTCGGTGGATTGGTCGCCGTATCGATGCTTTATTAGCCGTATAACGGGAGGGACTCTCTGGTCGCCGCAAGTAACATGGGATAATGTAAATCGTGTTAATAAAGAAAATGTAAGCGGCGGACGAATGTTGTTTGCGAGAGAGAGAGAGAGAGAGAAAAGAGAAATAAACGTCGAATGATCCCCCATGATGGAGCTACCCCCCGGCACCACCGAAATTTTCGACACGGAGACACGTTGCCGTGTGTTCGTAAACATTCGCACGTTTCCGGCATCGGTGAACTGTGAATCGAACTGCAAGGCCCCCTATTTTCCTCTATTGTAATTTAACCAGACTCTTCATTGTTGTAACACGCGAAGTAATATTAAACTTTAGTGGAGGTATATAGGGCAGTGGACGCGGTTACTGTGCCGTTGCTTCCTTTCCAAGCACAATTCACTTTATATTCGTCGAATAAGACATGTTATTGTCTACTGAAAACTAAATAAAATACTAAACAGATTTAATATGTGTTGTTCGATGAATATCAAGTTAATTACGCCTGAGTAATTCACTCAGGTAAGTTGATTTAGGCAGAGTTGGGCGAGAAGTAATCTGATTAACGATTGTAACTAGTTAGTTATTATAACTGTAATAAAATCGGACAAAAACTAATCTGATGAATAGTTGAACACGTTAGTTGTTAAAGCTGGTTTATAATAGTTTATAACAAATTAACGAGTTACAATTATATTAACCAATAATCGGATCGCTCTTTGCTCGACTCTGCCAGAAACAAATGAAATGTGTAGTAATTGGTCAGCCAATAGTAACCCGTTCCGTTATCCTATCATACTTAAAACAATGTTTATTTACTGTTAAAACAATATTTAGTTACTGTTAAAACAATATTTATTTACTGTTAAAACAATATTTGTTTGCCGTTAAAATTTATCTATTGTTAAAACATAATTCCAATTGTAATTATGTTTCGCAGGCGATGCGTTTCACTATACAGTTATAGTTAAATAAGCGAAGGTGGGCGAGTGCTTACGAACACAATAGCGTGCGCGGTTTGGAACAGTCTTTCAGATTATGCCAGGTAGACGATTATCGAAGTAGCTGCTTCAACTTAGGCTGCGTATCCACCTGAGAGAGAGAGAGAGCGAGAGATAGAGAGATAGAGTTCTAGTTATCGGGAGCGGAGAGGCATTCTCGTCGAATGCGAGATGCGATCGATAAACTGTTGAGCCGCGCTCGGCGGACTCGTCCACCGTTTAAAGCTGCGTCTACGCTGCGAAGTCGCATCGAGGGATGATCCCGTCGATATTCTCTATATTCTAATTCTATGCGCCGATGCTTTCTAATTCTATGTTTATTGGGAATATCGTCGTTTGTTGCCGGACTTTGCTGCAGGCACACCATCCTGTTCCTGTGACAAATGTTATAAAAATCGGCGAGGATCGAAGCAACGAAAATGGAGCAAACTCTTCAAGTACGAATAGTTCACCATTTCCTGAATCAAACGAGAAACTTTTGCTCGTAGCTTCGACCAAACTCATTTTAGTGGACGATTTTTTAACAGCAACGAATGCAACATTGGAACGAAATTGCAGATGCTTCGCGAATTACGTTGCTTACGGTACTGACAAAACTTTCGTTGAGGTGACTGTACGTTGGAAACATTTTCGTACGTTTCAATTCAGTTTAATTGCAATTAATTCGGTTCAATTTTATTTTATTTAATTTGACTGAATTTAATTCGGTTCAATTTTATTTTATTTAATTTAACTGAATTTAATTTAGTTTCACTTGAATTAATTTCACTTAATTTAATTTCATTTAATTTAGTTTCACTTGAATTAATTTCACTTAATTTAATTTCATTTAATTTAACTTTATTCAATTTCATTCGATTTTATTCGATTCTATTTAATTCTATCTAATTCCATTTAATTCTATTTAATTTCGTTTAATTCCATTTAATTCTATTTAATTCTACTTAATTCCATTTAATTCTATTTAATTTCATTTAATTCCATTTAATTCTATTTAATTCTACTTAATTCCATTTCCTCCTATTTAATTCTAATTAATTCTGTTTAATCTAGTTTTATTTCATCCGATTTGATTTCACTTAATCCGACTGAACTTTATCGAACTGTACGAAAATAAATAAATATTCAGCAGATGAGAGAAAATGTTGCTCGACGTAGCCTCAGCGTAGACGCAGCTCGTACCTAGCAGAAGAAAAGAGTCGTTCCCGATATCGTCTCTCGCGTGGACACGCGGCGCGTCGCGTTAAAATCCCGCAGTGTCCCCCCCCCCCAAAATAAGTCCTCAACCTTAGCCAGAGTTTTCCAGAGGAGAGAGAGAAAGAGATCGCCGCCCCACCCCAGTTTGTTCATCCGCATTAACGGCGAACCTTCGTCTCTTTTTCTGCTTGCAGAGTTCCGACCGATCGTCCTCGGCAAGTACCACGCTGTCGTGCGAAACTCACGGCACATGATCAAGCTACAGGCGTCCCTGAACCGCCGCGGCTTCCCGTGCCCGAGATGCGCCCGCACGTTTCACACATCCGGCGGCATGAGCCGCCACTACAGGCTCGAGTGCGTCGATCTGCCACGGTTCAAGTGTCCCCACTGCGACATGCGTAGCAAGTACACGCAGGCCGTCTACAGGCATATACGCGCGAAACACCGCAATATGGAGCTCAGGTTCGTCAAGCTGTATTGAACGACGAGGAGCGAACGCGAAACGAACGTAAAGCGAACGCGAAACGAACACGTTTCGCGAGTAGACCCGATCTCGTCGATCTTTTTTCGACCCGCCGACGATACCAGTGACCGTTTGAGATTAGCCGGCTTGATCTCGTCGATCCTTTTTTCTTCGACCAGCTGATTTAGCTGCGACAGTTTGAGATTATTTTGGCGATCGCGGAACCATCGGTTGGTTCCGATTTATACGATTGTTGTTGAGCAGACGACTCGTCGCACCTGCGCACGACGGAGTTCTCTCTGCGTCAAGATCGCGGAACCTTTGACAGAAATCGGAGCGACGATCTTTAAATCGAACTTTTAAATGTTCTAGAATTAGGAAAATTATGAGGAACGTCGTGGGAACAATTCTTGACAGTGAAGATAAAAAATATATAAAAGGGCGAAATGAGTTAAAAGAAAATTGTTTTCAGGCCTAGAAAGCCATAATTGACGAACTTTTGTTAAGTTTCGTTAAAAAATATAAGAAAATTGTTCTTGCGATATTCTTTAAAATTTTCTTTCTTTCAGAACATTTCAAGTTCGATTTATAAAAATTCCTCGGTTTTGTTAAAGTTTCGGCGATTTCGATGAATTTTGCGACTGATTTCCATGGAGATCTCCATTGCGACCGTCGCGTACTCGTCTCCGTTGCGGCTTCTCGATCGACAGCGCTTGCGCGAGAGCTTAATGGCGAACGTTACCGATTGTACCCGGGCTATTTATTGTTTTCTGAGATCTCCGTGGCTCGTCTGACTGCGACGGAAACGGGAATTGTAAATCGCGATACGTCGAACGTGTCCAAATAAAGAAAAAACGTGTCTTCCCCCCCGATTTATCTGCGACGATGTCGCGATATCGAGATCGGAACGAACCGAACGAAGTCGCAACGACGTCGAACAAAATTACACGATATCGAACGAAGTTGAAGGATATCGAAAGAAGTTGTACAATGTCTAGTGATGTCGAACAAAATTGAACGATGTCGAGCAAATTTGATGGATGTCAAGTGATGTCGAACAAAATTGAACGATGTCGAACAAATTTGATGGATGTCAAGTAATGTCGAACAAAATTGAACGATGTCAAATGATGTCGAACAAAATTGAACGATGTCAAATGATGTCGAACAATATAGAACGATGTCAAATGATGTCAAACAAAATTGAACGATATCGAACGATGCCAAATGATGTCGAACAAAATTGAACGATGATGTCGAACGATGTCAAATGATGTCGTACAAAATTGAACGATGTCGAACAAATTTGAATGATGTCAAATGATGTCGAACAAAATTAAACAATGTCGAACAAAATTAAACGATGTCGAACAAATTTCAACGATGTCAAATGATGTCGAACAAAATTGAACAATGTCAAACGAACGCGCCTCGCTCCACCTTATCGGCTAGTTTATATTTAACTTATATTTATTATCGACTAAAAAATCGACGAGAAACGTGGATTATCAGTCTTCCTCATCGCGTACAAATCGTGCCATCTTCTCAACAGCAGAATTGTTCGACGAAACTCCGAAGTAGTAATCGCACGAATTTATCGACACGTTCCATTCTTTCGAACGCGAGTCTTTGTATCGCTCGTTTTTTTAGATAATCCTGCGACCACATAGATTTTCTTCTTATTTTTCGTGGTCGAATCGTTAGCGTTAAATAAACGCTATAGAACGGGGTTCGATCCGTCGATAAGGGTAGAGACAACGAGAGATTTCGAAACGGTCTATAATTGCGAAGAAAATACCTGTTACTAATCTAATCGACGTAAAATTAAGGACGAAACATTGAACGAGCTTCAAAAACCGCCGCAGCGTGAACGGGAACTTCGCGTTTTGTTCCCCTCGCGCGTTGTTCTCTCGCGTGCCCACGCGACACGCACAAAACGTTTCTGGTACCACGTTCTCGGACCTTGCTACGAGAAAACAATATTAACCCTTAGCGGACGACGGCATTTTCGACCGAGCAAAGTAGCAGGACTAAAAATATAGTTTATAAAAATAAATATAATAATTTATTGGGTCGGGGAATAAGTTCGTAGCGTTTTTATATTTTCTTTTATTTTCCAACGATTGCTGTTTGACAAATATTAATTCGATAGAGAGCTGTCTCTGATCTACAAAACTGGGATAATCGTATTTTTTAAATCATATAATTTGTTATTACTTTTGAGGCTGTATAGCGACACAGATCCGCTTGCAGATTCCAAAGGTTTGGCGAGAAAAAAAAACATTCCTTGACATTGGCAAGGACGGAAATTACAGTATTCCTTTATTTATTTATTACTTACCCGTAATACAAAAAAATAGTAAATAACGGATTAATTTATTGTTATAACTATTAAAACAGTTTTATAGAGTAGTAACAGTTCTATTGAATGAATATTATACACTTTGTCAAACACGCAACAAATCGTTGTAAAATAATAGAAAATATGAAAACGCTACGAATCTATTCCCCAAATATAATTTACATATAATAGAAATATAATTTATATATAATGCGAATATAAATTATATATGATTATATGCAATTATATAATTTATATACGATTATATGCAATTATATAATTTATATACGATTATATGCAATTATATAAAGTATATACGATTATATGCAATTATATAAAGTATATACGATTATATGCAATTATATAATTTATATACAAATTATCGTACTGCTGCGCGAAACAAAATGGCGACCGAGGGTCGCCTCTCGTCCTTTAAGGGTTAACAGGTTCGCGGACGCGCGCGAGAGACTCTACACTACACGACCGGCCTGAGAAACTGTATCGCCCCGTGGTTGCCTATAATATTTTACCCGGGAATATTTCGGTTCCTTTTTTATCAAAAAGGAATTGCTCAACTGATGTATATGAAACCGTGTACGATTTCAAGCAGGATGATAAACAAGAAAAAGAGACTGATGACGAAGCTTTTCTTTTAATATGTTTCGCACGTTTTATTCAGTTATTAATGGAGAAAGCGAAACGACGACGTTTTTCGTTATCGTCGCAGCCCATTTCGCTGTTATTATTATTATTATTATTATTTTATCTCTGATTTCATTGCCCTCGTACCCTAATCAGTTTTTCTTTCGCGGAGGGAAGATTCGGGTCCGACTGTTCATTTTATTGATCAAACTATTGTTCATTTTCAGGGGTCGCTGGACCAACGCTCGAGAACCGAAAAATGACGCCTCGAACTTCTATTCTCTGCTCGATTCTTTCTTGGCGATGCTAAGTATAATAATTTATCGACATACACGCTTCTTGGCAGAGGTCACAGCGGTGAGGAAGAGGTCCTTGAGAATCTAGGCTCCGCAGAACGTCCATGTGTCTGCTTCTACAGTCACCTTCGATCTCCATGATCTTCCTTAACCCTTTGGCTATTGTTAGTCATACATAGCTTAGCTTTTTGATACTGATAGCGCCTGTTGGCTCGCAACGCAGTTTGGCTTTCTGACACGGAGCCAAAAATTCGCCAAAAATTCGTCAAAAATTCACGAAATCTTGCCGTATGTTAAATTAGGTGCCTATCAAAGTCAAGGTTACGTCAAGGGGTTAAGACCATCAACTCCCAATCTGCTCCATCACGTGAACGCTTTACCTTCGCAGGACACAATAAACACGTCCCCTCCTTATCTCCGCAATTATTCCCGACGAAATATCATTCTCAAATTCGACAATCAATTTCAGTCGCGAGGAATCGTAAAACAAAGCTGTAGGCTAGAAAAGAAGTCGGTTACCTATTTCTCGAAGCGTAATTAACTTTCTTACTCATCGTATTAAGCGTACGAAATATTTCTATCCTTTAATTCTCTTTATTTTATTAACGAAGAAACGCAACGTCTTACTCGACGAATATAAAGTTAATCGCATCTGTAAAAAAAAACAAGAAATAGGTTATCGCATAGTAATCGGCTTTGCTAACCTACAGATTTACTTCTCCGCGCTCCGAAGCCTGCGAGGACGCATGGTCTTGTAAATAAATTGTCGGGTTACTGGGTATTTGATTGGAACATGTGCTTTCGAAAAAAAAAAGAGATTCGTTATCCTCCCGATAACTATTTCCACATTCGTTCGAGCGACGACGATTACCGTTCGACTGAAAAAAAAAAAAAAACAAAATGAAATAACGAGTCCTGTGGGATCGTCGAAAAGCCCTTGGCGTTACTGACATTGAATCCGTGTTTCCAGGTAGGCCGGGATCGAACGAGGTGGCCGGCTGGTTCCGGTGCCCTCGTTGCACGAACAGCTTCCTGAACAACGCCCACTTGTTACGCCACTATCGAACCCATTGCGATCCGAACGAGATACGTTTCCGGTGCACGTACTGCGATTACGGATCGAAATACAGCTCGAACGTCTATAAACACGTGCGGCGGGTCCACAAGCAGATGCTGTACACGATACCGCCGAGAATGTACCAGAGTTAGTTCCTGTCGCGCGCGTGGGGACGACGTCGCGCGTGCGACGAAGAGGACCGGGACCGCCGCTAGAAGAGGCTTTACACGCAATCGGCAATACCGAAGGAGAGAGAGAGACACGCAGCTGGTTCGAGCGCACGTTCCTTTATTTTTCTCGCCGGCAAGTCTCCTCGATCTGTAAATTGTGCAGCAGTTGCCAAAAAAAAAAAAACATTTCCATCGAAAAACGTTGCAAGAACGATTCTAAATCGGAAAGGCAGACTGTTCGCAGCGCGGAGCTGTGTTTCACGCTGTGGACCTGATTTGCGAATTCGTTTTGTAAATCGCAAATTGCAATTTTTTTTTTTATATATAATACGTTATACGACACCATGATACGAACAGGATCATGCTCCACGTGTAACCAGCCCCCTTGATTCTAATTTAAAATCGTCGCATCGCATTTTTGTATGTGAACAGAATTTTTGTAACAACCTCGTGTCTCCTTCGAGAAGATAATAAAATCCTATACTTTATTTTATTATTAGAAGCGTGTTGATTATTCCGAGAGAACACACGAAGCCACCCGCTAAAACGCGCGGCGCCATGGATACAGGTAAAACGACCGCGCAGCCGTCGCGCACGGAATTTGTCGAGAGGGAGAGAGAGAGAGAGAGAGTTTAGGCGAGAAACTTGTCTCCGCAATACGCACGAGAAAAAAATCAGTGGACGGTTTTACTGACCCGTACCGTGATCTGCTTCCTCTGTTGCAGCGCTGGTCGACAAGTCGTGGAGCAAGCCGGGCTGCTCGGTGCAGAGGCACGTGTGCCCGAGGTGCTACAGCTCGTTCAGCAAGAAGGCGAACATGCTGACGCATTTCAGGTACGAGTGCGGCAAGGAACCGCGATTTCAGTGTCCTTACTGCGGGAAACGCGACCGGAAGTCGTCCAACACCTACAGGCATATCAGGACCTACCACAAGGGTAACAATATCCAGGCGTACAGGCTCTACTGAGCGCCGAGACGCGAGGTACCCTTCGGAGGCGAGCGATCGGCGGTCCAGCTGCTCGGTGTCCACGAAGGGAAAAGGGGTTCGCTTCCGCCACGTGCTACGTCCGTCTTCGTTAGCGACGCGCGAACTCGATGTTCCAAGCAAATAACAAGTGTGAGCAGTTGTATACAAGATTACGAGAAATAGATGTCTTCCTTGTCCTGTCACAGGAGATTGCTCTCATTACACACCCAACCCCCCCTCGGTTTATCTCCTCGATATCTCATGTTCTTCGATTCACAGGACATGTCTGGGACAGCCAACCGATTTAGCAGCCTCACTATCTCTATCTATCTATCTATCTTTCTATTTCTCTCTTTTTCGCGCGCTTGCTTTCGTCCAAACTTTCGTTTCGACTGGTTCATTTCCGTTCTCTACGTTTCTCTCTCTCTCTTCTATTTTGCCGCGCGTTCAGACTCGAAACCGTTCGCCGCCGCATCCCCCGATCTCGCTAACCGTGATCCGTGTTTTCCTGTTTGTAGGTCACCCGTTGTCGTACGACACCAACATCCCGAACATCAGGTCGCACATGGACTACAGGCGGGCCCGGAGCACCGTGAAGTACGAAGATGGGCCGTGGCAGACGACGAGGATTTCCTACTACTGTCCCAGGTGCAACGCCGGCTACACCTACAAGAAGACGTTGAAGACCCACATGAAGTACGACTGCGGCAAGGAGCCGCGGTTCAAGTGTCCTTATTGCAACAAGAGGGACAAGTGCTCGTCGAACATTTACAAGCACATTAGGATGCGGCACGACGGGTTGCCCGTCGTCGTCGACAGAAATTAGGGGGGGGGGGGGACACGCCGCCATCTTGAATCTGTGAACCATTTGTGTGTTTCGCTCGGCCGTGGAGCAACGTTGAACGCGCTGTCGATTCGGTCGTATTATTGAATAATAATCGGCTCACTTTTGCGAACGTGGCTGGAAATGGTGGAATTAAATGTCCCGTACGTGACTACGCGCATTCATTGGTCGCTGTTTTATTTTCATTGATAACTCTTAAACGAAGCCGCGCGCTGTGGGAAACATTAATTTAAATTGCCCCGAGAACCCTTTATTTCCCGGAGTTTCATTTTTATACACCCCGTATATGTATATGTATTATATATATGTTATTATATATTATTTATTACATATAAATATATGATATATAATTGTATATAATTTATAATATAATATGTAATTATATATAATTTATTACATATTATATATTAATATTATTTATTATATATAATACATATATATATATATGTTTTTATCTATTTACTTACTTATTTATTTATATATATTTAGTCGCGAATATCGGACAGGCTGGAAACTATTCTACGTATGAGACATTTTATTCCGCATTTTCGCGTGCTTTTACGCCGGAAGTGGTTCCACCGCGGTCATCGCGAGGAACAATGATCACCAACTGTCTGTAAGGAATTTGACTACACTTTATTCTTTCAGGATACTTGACGAGTTCGATCGTTATTTAAAAAACAAAAGAATAGTTTTCATGTGAATACGTGATGCTCGCGACTTCAGCGCCCTCCTCCTCGAGAATGCTCCGGTAAAAATGCATTTCTGACTGGTACCTGTGCGAAAGTGCTGCGCACAGTGCGGTGGTACTGGAAACATTTCTTCCTATCGGTATCTACGATGAACACTTAGCGCGTAAGCTCCCGACGAATAGAGTATTTTAGGCGATACGAGAAAGACTATGTAATACCTTCGAGTTTTTGTCAGTTCCTACGGCAGCGAAACGAAGAAGACCCTCGCGGCTCGCGGCCGAAGCGACCGATCATCGTATTTCCCGAGACTACGTGAACCTGCGGACGTAAATGTAATCGCGTACCTGAAATAAAATCGCGGAACGTTTCATCGCCGGCTGGAAGTCGCGGCCTGCGATCGGAGGAAACAGTTCTCAACATCTTCTTTACCTGGTGTTCGTTCAATATCGCGGAGATATCGTGGTTATGCGAAGGTTACGATACCAAGAACGATATCGTGGTTATATTGAAGGTTATGATGTATCGAGCGTGGACCGCGCGCAGTTTTCGCCGACTCTCTTCCACAGCCTTCGCGAGGTCTCTAAGAAAAGTGTCGACGTTTCATCGATCCTAAACCGCGCGCGAATCGATCGTATATATTACCTTGGAAAATACCTCGAAGTATGGTAAGTTGAAACGTTGCTCGCTGCCTCCGCGATCCATGCGCCGTTCGCGTGCGCGCGCGCAGATCCGCGGCGCACGGTGTTGACAACTGTTCGTCCGCCGCCCGAGACGTTTCGTCGAGACGCGCTAAGGTACTCTGCCAAACTGTACGGATAAGTTAGACGATGGTCGCATAACTGAATAAAGAAAAAGACAGCGGATATCGTGGAGATGCTCGTTCTCACGCAACGTTCTCACGTTTCTTCCCTTCTTCATCGTACACGGAGTGTCTTCTCCAGTCAAACACAACACCGTTTTGTCTATTTTTTTTTTCTTTTCGTTTTCTTTCGGAAATTGACCCGCTGCGCTCTCGAGTCGGCTGCTAGCTGAAATATAGTCTCACAATACACACGCACACACGCGCGCGCGCGCACACACACACAAAAACACGCACAAAAACGAATAAACGTACTCGCGACGGTCCTCTCGCACGGTCGTCGCGTTAGTTACACCGACGGCGATCCTGACGAGCCGGTCGACGCAGGACTAACGGGTCCCGATTGTTTTCCAGATCTACGTCGCATGGAGTGGCCGAACATGAGGACGCAGGTCGCGGTCTCGAGTTACATCTGTCCAAAGTGCAACGCCGGATTCCGAAGGATGTGGGACTTGATTAGGCACAAGTGCGGCCAGATACCTAGATACGCGTGTCCCTATTGCCATAAGAAGGACAACTCATCCTCGAACGTTTACAGGCACATTAGACGGTGGCACCCGAAGATGCCAGTCGGTGTCAACAAAATGTTCTGAACAGTATTATCGTGCTACTTAGATCAAAAGGTTTACCGAGTAAATTAATTATATCCCCGTCACGACGATTCATTTGGTAGCGGAATCTGGGCAAGAGCTCATTAACGCGGAGTTCTGGACACTGTTCGAATAAATATTTATACGAGATAATTGTCCGAATGAATTCTTTTTGGACGAATATTTTATTCGGATATTGAGAAATAGTATATATATTATTCTAGTTATTCGAATGAATTCCTATTCAAATAAATTCTTATTTGAAAAGAATTTTATCTAAAAAGAATTCTTAATCGGATAATTGTTTATCTCGATAGATTTTTATCCGATCATATAATCAATAAAATCGATTAAAATGTGATTCGCTTTATCTCGTTCGATTTCAATTTGTTTCAACTCTGTTTCAAAGCCGAGAAATCGAATCGTTTGTTTGTAGACGGATCGTTCGCTATCCAAACGGTCGAGTCAATTTCCCTTTTTTACACTATTGTCTGATTTTTGTTAAAACACAGAAGCTGTATTCTCAAATGTTATTTCTCGTTTCAGAGTTCCGTCGACGACGCAATACGAAGGTCTTGCTATCTAATGAACCGTTGTCGCTTTTAAAAATCTAGGTGTCGCGTACCTTTCCGTCGGCATGGTCCAGGTCTGACCAATAACAGCGTCTCTCCGATTTCGCAATTACTCGGATTCACGCGTTAACCCTTTCGCTACGAAGCGCATTAACAAATAGTTAACACTGAGTAGTACGGAATGCTATTGTTCTCTAAATTTTACGATGATATTTATTATATATATACTAATATCACTTTACTTTCTAAAATATAAAAGTTTACAATCATAATTTATTTTTTTAATTGTTACAGTCAACTGTTTGCCGATTAACGAAAGTATCTTATGTAAAGTATGAAATAAAAGTATATATACATGCTTTGACCGTATACAATATATGGTATGAACATATAATACACGCTCTTCGTATATAAATGGTCATTCTTCCAGGGCATCGCAGCGAAAGGGTTAAACAAGCGCAAACATACGAGCGAAACGAGTCCCTTCGATAATTTGTGCTTTGACCAGTGCTGATTATCAACGAGCGCGATTCTTCGCGCGGGAACGAGTCGACGAGCGTCGGCAATTTAATTAACGAATCTCTTAGAAGCCAACGGGATCCCCCAACCCTTATCTGTGCGAACGACGAGCGCGCGCGTGTATCACGAAGGAGCACGAACAACGTCGGAAACCTGTCTATTCATTAGGAAACGTTTCCGGCCAGAGAAACTCTAGACACATGTGTAAAGAATAAACGATAAAAGTGTGCCGCAGCCACGCACCCGATCTTCCTGGTTACCGTTATTTCAACCCCCTTTTTTACCAGCACTGTCCACATTCTCTGTCACCTGTCTTTGGTGTATTCCGATGTTGGGTGTAACGACGTAACGCTTGTAGGTACAGTTCGTGGAGACAAGGTACGGCGCGCTCGCAACGATCGGTCCGCTTAGAATCACAAAATCGCGCTCGCACACGTGGAATTTAATTGGAAGAAATGCTCGCGTTGGAATTAGGCTGCGGCGATCATGTTTCGCGGTTAAATTCCGCAGTGTGGAGGGTTCTAAAGTCGTTATATTTGGTGGAACGAGCGATGTGAAATTTGACAAAAGTTGTATTACTGAAAAACTAAATTATTTAATTAGACGGATAATTAGGCACCGCTGTTAATCCGTTCCCAGATTCGCATTTATTTAATCGGTCAGCGATCGACGAGTCCGCCGTGCGTTGCGCGCACCAACACGTCCACGCTTCGGCCGTTTGACAATGTTTTTGAAAGGAGATTAGAGCGATCGGGCGCCGGGAGAACGTCATCCGCGAGCAATAAGCGCATCCTCGCTACATGGAGAACCTCTATTTTCATTTTCAGAATGGCTCGACGCGTCCTGCGCGAAGGCGAACAGGTGCCCGCAGTGCGGTAAATGCTTCGCGAAGCACCGTGACCTGATCTTCCACGCGAGACACGCGTGCTGCGAGCCGAAGCGGAAGATACGCGGCGTGAAATGCGCCGGCGCTTACCACTACGTGAGCAGCTTGGACTGCACGCAGTGCGGCAAGACGTTCAAACGGCGGAAAGACCTCAACTACCACGTGCGACATTTGTGCGGGATACGCGGCATACAGTGTCCCTACTGCAACAAGTGTTACACGTACACGTCCAACGTCAAGTACCACATTAGCCGGTACCACAAGGGAAAGGAAGTCTATTATAATAAGCTCTGTTGAATAATCGCGATATTTTATTGCGATGCTAATCATTCGGATTCGATTGATAAGAATTCGTTGCATTTCACGACTTGAGAAAACTGGCAGGGGGAAGGAATTTTTTCGCCATCTTTCGTTTTCATTATTGTGAACTGTACGTACAGTCGGTGTAAAAGCTGTTCATGATGTCTACTTAAATAGAATAACTTGTTTATGATTGGACTAAATGATTTAGATTTTTATTGGACGTTAGAGGGACGAGTTTATAGGCTAATCATTTGTCTTCTGAAAATTGCAATTGGTTGAATTAATTAGGAAATTGTGATTTTGGTCAAGCTTTTTTCCTGAGTCTGTGATGAATATTTAAAAAATGTAGTTTGGAAATCTTAGTAATTTATGATCAATGAAAATTTTGTTGCAATTGGTTGACGCGCATTTTTATTATAATACCTGTTTTTGTTTAGGATTCGTAACAACGTCAATCGATTTTGATGAAGTTTTCAGTATATCATATAAATTACTTATATAAATATATTATATACGTTACTTTATATTATATAAGTTACCAAGGTCCACGAAACGCATATTTTAATGCGATCTACAGACTCGCGTGAGAAAAGTTGAAAAAGTTGAAAGAATGAAATTCCAAGTAATGCAAAATTAAAAAATTGGTCCTTATCTCATCTTAAAAAAAAATCCAAGTCGTCTAGTTCAGTTTTAGAGAAGTTATACTGAATATTTAACCCTTGACTACTATCTCCGGTCTCTAAGGTCACTACCAACTACTTATACAATTGTAAAAGAAATTGTAAACAAAGATTTGGTGATCTTTATTTTCCATTTACTACTTTGATGTCAAAGTAATGCAATAAACATCAGTAGTCTGTGAGACCACTGTTCGTTGCAAACTTTAATAATTCTAGTATTTAAGGGTTAAGCTACAAATGCAATGAGTAAAGTTATTAGCAGCTTATAACTGCAAAATAACCGTCTATTAACAAAGCGGCCTAAGTCCATTTATTTTCAAAATCCAGATATCTAAGGATTTTGCGTTTTAATCAGTTTAAAAATATTGCTAACTAATAATGATTGTTAACCGCATCGTAGTATAATATCTTTGTGTTTTTAAGGATTATTGTGTTCCATAGACGTTGCTAATACGAGATTATATTAACAGAAATGTAAATAATAAAATAGCTAGCTCGAAATGTAAATAATAAAATAGCTAATCAAATATCGAAAATGGATTTAGGCCACTTTCATTTGTTGAACAGAATTTTTGCTATTTCAACTACCAAGGATTATAATAATTTAAACATCTTTTGCAGAATTTCGAAGCTGTTTATTACAGAAACAATTAATTACGTACATCGAAAAACAATAGATTTTTATTTATTAATACAAATGACTCAAAATACGAAGTCTGTAAATAATTAAAAAAAAAAGAAGAAGAATACATTTTCCCTTCCGGTTTTCTCACAGTTAGTCGCGTTGCTCTCGCAGGAAGAATCTCTGTTGAGATTTTTCTCGTATTTCTACTCGAACGACGAGTGTTCAGTGGGGTCCCGTTAAATGTTCGAAGCCGGTTTATGGTATACGAAGCCAATTACCATGGGACAACCAATAGTTTTACCTCGGCACAATTAACTTTATATTTCATCGAACGAGACATATTGAACTTCTACGTTAAGAAATAAATAAAATAGAATAATAAGAAATTTTAATATATCTTTTTCTCATAAATATGAAGTTAATTAAGCGGCGGTGCTATTGGTCATCGCACGGTAATCGGCTCGACTACCTGTGTGAGAAGGTAGATGAAAAAGGAGATGAATTGAAAGTCGATGTTGAATATTACGGTGCAACCGAACGAAAACACGACGAATACTCGCGAATGGTTTCTCGAACGAATTTGTCCGTGGACGAATTTGTCCATGCGTACGAACAATTATTGGGAGCTACCCGATCATCGGCCGTATTAACTTATCTGTGTCTCTAGTCATTCGGTCGCGGAGCAGCCACGACGCTCTCCAGGTAATCGAACGAGGTGCAATTGTACGCGAGGAAAAGAAGCTCGCCGCTATGTAACACTATTAAAACCATTAAATGTTCGCTGAGTCCTTCAGTTCCCGGAGTTTTGATCACGTTATCCATGGTACATCCTCGCTCGTGTTTATGTGTGGCCCCCCCCCCCCCCATTGACTCGTGCGTCCCTCGCTGTACTCCCCGTTTCTGGCCGTATTAAAAAAAGAAAGAAAGACTGTGACGAACGAATAAACAGAAAAAAAAAGAAAACAAATACCACCACGACCACCACCACCACCACCACCGAACGAACCTCTCGCGTTTCTCGAGAAACGCCGCACGCCGTTGCGCGGTCCGATCGACGTAGCGTCCCCTCCAAACCCGACAACGATTAACCGTGCCGTGTGTTGATTTTTTCAGGTGACTACCGGGAGCACACCGCCAAATGGGACGGCGCGAGCTTTGTTCATTTCGCGACGGACGCGAAAAACGTTTGGAACAGGTACAGATATCACCCGGACGACCGTAAGAGGTTCGAGTGCATGAACTGCGGCTGCCGCTTCACCCAGAAGACGACGATCACCAGGCACCTGCGCTACTTTTGCGGCCAGGGGCACCGTTATCAGTGCCCGTACTGCGAGATGAGGGCCTCGTGCTCGTCGAACATTTACAGACACGTGAGGTCGCGGCACGTCGGCTGCGAGGCGCACGCGATCAAGCTGTTCGCGTCAATCAATACGCGTCGGTCCACGTGAGCGAGAAAGAGAGAGAGATCCGATTTTTTTCAACCGCGAGAGCAGAGCAAAACTGCTCGAGCATGGACCCCGGTTGGTGTTCGCCTTGGCGGCGCACAAAAATTGTAGGCCGGAGACCGGCCCGGATATTAATCGCCGTGTGTGAGACGCCTCGTCATTTCGACGCGTTTTCTTCAGAACAATGTTCAGAGACGTGTGACGACGAGAAGAAAAATATATGTGTCTTTCTGTACCAGATTCTGACCGCATTCTTCATTCGGCGACTCTCGTCCCCCATTTTTAATTCCAGCTTCGCCACGGCCAGGACTCATTCTAGCAACAAACACAGACTATATAATTTCGTGACGAATCCTCGCCGACCGTTTCTCATCCCCCCCACATATTCCCCCGACATTCTAAAAAAAAAATAGCGAAAAAGATACAGGAGGGAGAATGTGTTTAAGTCTCCTCCAGCTCACTAGAATGTTCTGTTCTCTTCTATTATTCTGATCGATGTTCACGAAGCGCCGCGGAACGACGCGCACATTGCACACACGCTATACATTCCGGACGAGGGACAAAAAAAAAAGAAAGAAAAAAAAACACAGCCTCTCGAAGTACGATCGAGATCAGATCGACGGGGTTTCCCAGCCGTACGCTAACGTTTTGACTTCGATCTTTCAGGTTATTGCCAGACCCTTCCCAGGCAGCGCAGGAAAGTGTACTCGGTGAACAAGAGTCATTACTGTCCACGCTGCAACCGCGGCTTCACGTTAAAGAAAAACATGACCCGCCACCTGCGCCACGAGTGCGGCATGGCGCCGAAGTACCAGTGCCCGTACTGCGAGAAGCCGTCCAAGTTCACCCAGAACATATACGCCCACATCAGGAAGTACCATCCCGGACAGGTTCTCTGCTTCAAGCGACTCTATTGAGCCACGGGCCGGTTCCGTGCTTTTGTCGATCGGCACGAGTTTACAGGTGCTCCACGGATTAATGCGAAATCTCGCGCCGAAAGGGTTGGGATCCGAGTTGTGAAAATATTCCGGGTCGCGTGCTGCTATGATACGCACTTTTCACCACCGCGAAGAATATAACGCGCTATCTTTTATAACCGGATGTCGAGCCGGAACAGAAGCTGCACGACGCGAGAACAGTTTGGATCGCGATTAACTCTTTGTGGCACGCAGGATTTCAGGAAATAGTTCAGAAGCCGTTCAGAAATTTTCTCGTGTTTTCAATTAACCAAAATTGGTGTCTAATTTTTATTGAAAACATGTAAATGTATGAACAAATAATAATTCAACTGAATTTGTTTGTTATAGAATGAAACCTCAATAATTCCGTTTCAGCTTGGTTTCACGAATGCACAGTTAAAACTACGTGGATCTAAAAATGTCCCCCACCATGCATTGCCATGCGTCAAAAAGGCGGGACATTTTTATTCCCGTCGTGCCCCAAAGAGTTAAGAAATGGACGTTTCGTTTAGGCCGCGCGATTAAGCGATACCCGTGGAGTAGTTCGAGCGTAGCCGTCGAGGGGTTGGTTCGAAGCTTGAACGAATCGTTTGCGAACTGTGATTCGATTGTTACGCCGTGGTCCGTCCGTCGAATGGTGTGCAGTAATCCGAGGAGCACGGTGTTCTTGACTACACGCCGGGTCTGGAAAACACTGTGTTCTCGATCGATGTGTTACGAGAAGATTAATAAAGATCAATCTGAATCCCAAAGACACCCGGCGTTCTTCATTTCCGTGTGTGTTTAGCAGACACCGACGAAGCCGACGAGCAGCTTGCAGGAACCACGTGGAAACGTATCGGGAAAATATTTGTGGATCGTGTCGCTTATGGGAAGATATTTTCGAGTTTTACTTGTTATACTAACCGTATCGGTTGTCTTGATTTCAGGTGTCGGAGTCGGGTAATTCCAGCGGATAATGGAATCCATTGTTCGGATCGCAGGACGGTTCGTGTCGACGCTCGCTACCACAGCCTTTTACCGATCAGTGTACCACACACATCTTTCTGTAATGCTTCTTCTCAGCTTTCTGTAATGATGAGTAACAATAAAGTCCGACGATACTCTTGAGCCTCTCGCGCGCGACTCCGCAAAAAGGAAGGTCGACGGAAAGGCGATCGACCAATGGCACTTTATGTGGATCGATAGTCTCGCTTCTAAATGTTTGCCCGTTGTTCAGCTTTCTTATATCAATTTGAAGGTCGGAATGATCTCGTCGATCGAACAATGCTGTGCTGTTGTTTCATTCACGATCGCGGTGCGAGAGAGTTTTCATCTCTAGATGGAGATCTGGGTGGAGATGTCGTCTCTAGATAGAGATCTAGGTAGAGTTTTCATCTCTAAATAGAGATCTATGTAGAGTTTTCATCTCGATTTCTGCGATCTTGAAGATCTACTGCCAACATAGTCTACTAGATGCTCTGTGAAACTTTCGTATCATCGATGAGCATCCTTATTGTGTAAACATGTGTGCGATACCCATTACAATAACGCTATCGTGGCCACGTTTACAGAAATATAATTTACAAGAATAAATCGATGAGTACAAATGTTTCGCGGCGCCTCTCGCGGCGACTCCTGGAAGTAAACTTTTAGCGTCGCAGAAATTGCTCTTCTTACACCGTGATCCTGATCGACGGATCGTTCGTGTTAGAGCAGTCGATTGGACGACGAACACGTGGGCTGTTTTCAATTGTACAAACTTTAGAACTGATCAACTATTTTTCAAATTCGAGATAATAGATTACAGTCCAAGCATAGTGTCTCGAACAAAATTACATAATTTTGCATAAGGATTGCATAAGGCACAGGAGTGAATGATTATTTTCGGATCAGTTCTCTCATTCGTATTTCACGTTATTTTATTTAAACATTCGATCGTTTTTTAATCGTGTAGCTTGCACAAACTCTTTCGTAGGTGGATGTGCATTCTTAAATCTGTTTTTTAATTGTGAAAATGTGCTACGAGCTTTGTGCGCAATGTTTATTACCATTCGATTATTGTTACAGAGCATATAGCAGTTTATAAATTTATATGTTATTAATTTTATTCGATGTCCGTGGGTGTTGATCGATGTTACAAATTTAATATAGTCGCATTGCCTAAATATCGTTTACGGTTTTAGTTAAACTTGTACGTAGATATACAACAAAGAAAATAATTAATTATTTTTCATTTTTCTTATTTTCAACGTTTACTTCTTTTAATACACAATGGCTATATTTATATGAAAATAGTAAGGGTGGGTGGGTACTCGACTACTTTTACAGAGTAGTTTACAATGTCGCTTTGTTGTTAAAATATATAATTGCAATAATTTATATGCGCGATTTGCACGTTTTCTTTTTTCGAACTTACATGTTCAAAGTGGTTTCTAAAAAATCAATTAGTTTGGATATGGTGTACGCTGTGATTTGCTAGCTCTGTATAAATTTATTAGTACAAATTTTATTAGCATAAATTTTATTATTACAAATTTATTGGTACAAATATTATTAGCATAAATTTTATTATTATAAATTTATTAGTACAAATTTTATTAATATAAATTTTATTAGTACAAATTTTATTAATATAAATTTTATTAGTATAAATTTTATTGTTTTTATTTTATGATATCGATATTAACATAAATATCGATTGTTAAAAAAAAAGAGTCAAATGGTCTCTTAGCTTTATACCGGGTGTCCGAGAAATCGTGCTATCGATCAAGTAATCCAACATGCAAAAATAAGTGGAAATGAAAGAACATCATTTTGTCATTCAAGCCTTTGTTAACTGTCCACTTAATTTCTATATTAAGTTATATTTCAAACTCCCTAAATCAATTCCTATATTACATTATCACCCTCCAAATAAATTTTTCTCTAGTACGAATCCTTGAATGAAGAAACGTTGTAAAAATTACCTTCTCTCGAGCCTCTATTTCTGGGACACCCCGTGTGTCGTGCAAGCCTTTACCAAGATGGACTGCGTCTACTTAAAAAGAGTGCCTTCTGCTAGACATTTCTCTCGCGGATATTTACGATTCAAGTGAAAACGGGCTCAGTGTTCGCCGAGCGTGTCTAAGCAAGCAACAAACAGCCTGGGAAAAGGAAATGTGAGAAAGAGTGAAAGAGAGAGCGAGCGAGCGAGCGAGAGGGAGAGTGAGAGAGAGAGAGAGAGAGAGAGAGAGAGAACTAGATAGAGAAAAAGAAAGATCAGAAAATGAAAAGAATTCGTCGTCGATGAATGTGGGTTTCCTCGAAGCCCACAAAGGGTAATAGTTCGCAGCACAAGAGAGATAGAGAGAGAGAGAGAAAGAGAGGGGGAATGGCCTGCGAACGAAAAAATTGTTGTTCTTGTATGTGTCGTCGAGTCTCTAACGATTGTGTTTCGTTCCTGAATGTCACTCACCTGGAATACTACCGTGTAATTTACAGTGTTGTACACGATGACTACGTTGCCGTACGTGGCCGCCGTGACGCCGGAACGAAGACGTCGGCGTTACAACGCGGCCGGTCTGATGACGCCACGGAACACCGCTAGCCGAGGTAACTTCGAGTGCCCGAAGTGCCAGAAGACGTACAAATGGTACCGGGGTCTGCACAGGCATTTGAAATACGAGTGTGGTAAGGCGCCGCGTTTCAAGTGCCCGCACTGCACGTACACCGGCAAGCACAGGTCGCACGTGTACTCGCACATCAAGAGCAATCACTACAATAGGCCGGTGTACGCCCTCGACACGCAACAGTCCTGAGCCGATCGCGACCATTCCCATTCGCGTGTGCGACCCGCGAACACTACGTAGCGTGCCGCGACAGGTATGTTCCACGCCGGGTTAGTAATCGTCAGTTTTCTAACTACGCGCTTCGAGTTTTCATTGCGTCTCTCTCTACCCGGTGGATTCATACTATTTTCATACGCCGCGCACAAAATGGCGCGCGCGCGCGCGCAGCCCTCCCCCTCCCCGCCCGTTAACGTCCTCGCGACTTTCGACGCGCCATTTTGTCTGCGAGGCTGACGCTACGGGGTGAAGAGACTGCGCGACGCACGCATACACCGTTTCGCCGGAACTCTGTCGTTTCTGCTTCTCCGCGCGCGAACGCGAGCTCGGGTTCGCAGTCGTTTCTTCCCTACCGAGGCAAGAATCTTTCGAGGCTCGATAACAAAAAGCTGCGCTCTCCACGCTCAAGTGTAAACGAAAGCTATCGCGTAGATAATCGAAATTATGCTTTCGCACGTAGATGCGTAGTTCGCTAATTCCGAACTTCCGTATTTCGGCTTCGTGACTCTTTTAAAGCGATAGTTTTCCGTGCAGCAAAAAAAAAATGGCTGGCTGTGCACGTCTTTCATTGCGGACACGTCGCAATGACGCGAAGCGGCGGTGCGCCGTTGATCAAATCGTCGGCACTCCGCCCCGCGAATCACGTGACTAGAATCTGTTTTTACGTAACGTTGACTGAAGCATCTGTAGATTTTTCATCGATCTTTTAATTGATTTTACCGAATTATTCTCGTTGGACGATACCGTTGAAGGGTGTCGCGACACGTGGACAATGATTGATCGATCTTTCGAGGAATATGTTTATGCGAAAGATCGATCGCTGTTGGACCGAGGTATCCTCGTCCCGCTGATTATCGATTTTATGGATCTCTCAGCGTCCGGCCGTTACCGGATCGTCCGATTAGGGTTGCACAACCGACGAGTGTGAATCCACCGTGAAAGCGAATAAAATCGCCAGGACTGGCCAAGGGAAGGCTCTCTTGTTTCCCCGGACGGTTTTTGCGGTGTCCAACGATTTCTCCTCCTCGATATTGTACATTTTTATTCGTAGCTACTGTATGGAAAATAAACATCTTCCTTAGCGATAGAAACGGCGTCTGTTCTTCCACCTTCGTTCGTTTCAGTTGTCACACGAGTAATAAAGTGCCGGGTATCGGCGGTCACGATACACAACCCACCCCCGCGGACTTGTATACTTTCTCATCTTTCTGTCTGTGTTTCCTTTATCAAAGCGTGTAACTAACAAAAAAAAAGAAAAGAAAAAAACGAGACCACGTCGACGACGTTCCTTTATTTCCACGGTAATTGCGAACGTTGCTCCGGCGTCCACGGCGTCGTAAAAACTAACCACCACGAGTCGAACAAAAAAACCTATCATCGCTTCATTGTCGCTCGGATGTGGATCGCACAGGATGTTCACTCCTGTTAAATCGTCCTGACCGGGTGGTGTCGAAGGTGATCGTGCGACGAAAGAGATCACGCGGTGGCCCGTAATTCGATTAACTCTCGTGATGTTGCTCTTTTTCAGATTTCGCCGCGAAAAGTTGGAGCTACCATCATCACCAGAGCCTGAAGGCGACCTACGATTACGGTGACCGGAACCGGCACCCCTGCCCGAGGTGTTTCCGCAGCTACAAGCACCGCAGCCACATGATCCGCCATTACAAGTACGAGTGCGGCACGCCGCAGAGGTTCGAGTGTCCGTACTGCAAGCATCATTTGAGGCAACGCACCCACGTGTGGACGCATATTCGCACCTTCCATCCGAATCGGGAGCTGTACTGCGTGGACATCGCTACGAACGCCAGGCTGGCACATCAGGAACACAGGAGCGACAACATCGGCCAGGGATCTCACCTGTAGATTTATCACGTTTAATAATCTGCCGCGGTTCACCCCTCGCGCTGTTACGTTTTTCAGAGCTACAGTCTGATTACGACTGTTTCCACCCCTTGTCGTACTTTAACGAGTCAGACTCTCGTCCCGGGAATTTATAACAGTTACCTATTAGGTATGAACTTTCGTTCCTTTAAGTAGGAATCAGATTTTGATTCTCTTTACGCCAGTATTTAAACGTTCGAGTAGATGTTATCATAATGTCAAATAATGTCGAACATTGTTAAATAACGTTATCATAATGTCGAATAACGTTAAATTATGTTAAATAATGTCGAAAGATATTAAATAACGTTAAATGTCAACACACGATAAATATAAAATTCCTTTTTGTTTGAAGAAATCAGTGTGAATATTTTAATTATAGTAATTGTAAAAAAAAATGGTACGGCAAGGGGTTAATTATTTCCTCGATGTCACGAGATGATTCTTCTGTTACGATTGTCTTCGTTTACTTATATTTTTAGAGTTCGATGGCAGGGGATTCAAATTTTATTTCGATTTAATAGGAATGCTTGGCAGCCATATTTATTGGCGCGGAACGTTCGAGTCTGATACGTTATTATAGCGCAAGGGGTTAAGAACTGCACAATTAGCGCGATAAATCGTGTTGTTACTAGAGCCAAATAGCGATGTCGTGTCTCGGTTCTTGAACGTTGCAATCGAGGAGAAGGGTTAATTATCGTCGAACAGGCGACGCGTGTTCCTGCTGCTATTCTTATCACCGTGACGGATTGGTCGATTAGTTCGCTGGCGAATACAGTATTCTTTACGTGACTGGTCTGAGTAGGTCCAGTTAGGGCAGAGATACCATAATCGTAGGGTAATATAACAATTGATACCAAAAGAGGTTAGGTCAGTCTTGCTTTTTCGTGGAGGAACTCTCACGTATTTTTCTCAGCTCTGATTTTATATTTCGTTGATCGCTGCGAAATTCCAGGCGGTGGTCATGTTGTTGTATTCAATGACTATAGCAAGTCCTACTCCACGTGTAGCAACTGGTACTGGTCCTTGCCCGCGTAACGATTGGCACGTGTGGATTGCCTCCAGTGAACGGGATACTTCTTCCACATCGGTGGAAACAGTAAACCCCCACTTAGATGCAATTGCTGATCGGATATCAGCTTGTTGCTAACGGACATTCTCCTACGGAAATTTTCTGAGTTCTTGGCCTTGGAGCCTTTTTCCTCTTCGAACTTTAGGTATAGGGTCTGCTCTAGATGACCCTGGCTGTGGAAGATTCGTATCAATATCCATTTTATTGAACACGATAAGAAAGATGAAGTTTTTCTGCAAATCTCGTTGCAAAATTCCGACTAACAGCGCCACCTTGACATAACATTATTACTGGTGGTCCTCTTAGAATTTTATGTTAACAATTACAGGAATAAAAATTCGCCACGGAGAGAATACTGTAACGAAGACCTCTCCGAAATACGGTAATAAAAGTAACAGCTCGATCGTCGACTGCTCGAAGATCAGCAAATTGTTCGAACACGGTGCATTTTCCTGAATGCAATAATTATTCGAAACTGTTGGTTTTACAGGTGATTCCGGACCGTACAAACTGCTTTTTCCACTATCTATAAGTTGCGAAAAACCTACTGTAAATATATTTTTCGATTTATCTTTAAAGATAGAATCTCACGACAAAAATAAGATGGAAGTTCAGTGAATTCAGACTTTTCTTGATTATAATAGTACGTTATCGTTACTTTGATTATTGCAGCACAGTAAAAACACAATTGATTGCGGCGTTCGTACAATATTCTACAATGATTTGTGTTGGACAAGGTAAGTTGATCTTAATCCCCTGGATGGAAAAAGGGTAACTAGAACCGTTGATAGTGTCTAACCGAGAGTTTCTGTAAAGTTTCGCGTCTCACGCGTTTGCTGTATTATGGCTGTCGCGTAGTTCACGGTTTGTTCTAGGAAATGTCTATTCTATCATGAATAAACGAGACACAGTCGAGCTACACCCACGATCAACTCGTTTTAATTACTTTTTGACTGGGCGAAGCTTGATTTACCCTGCTCGAGAAGAGCGGTCGTTGTCAGGTTATGGTCAGGTTATGTACGCGCGCTCAGTCCCCCTGGGACGCGACCGGTCGTCACTAGTTAGACGGCCGGCCATGGGGAGGGGGAGCCGCGGTAGTGTTCTTCGAGAGTTGGCTCCCCCGAATCCGCCAGATGGTGACATGTAGCGTTCGAAGGCCGCCGTGAAAAAAAAGGTTATGTACGCGCGCTATGATCACACTAAGATCACCGCGTTACTGCGAATAATTATTCAACGTTTAACTATTGCAATGTGATTCATAAACACGTGTGGCGACGTCGAGTGTAGCGATCTCTCTGTGCCAGTGTAAAGGATTAATAGCTGCGGAGACGCCGATGGCCATGGTGTTTTGGCTCTTCGCGCACCGTAGACCTCGCGGACGGTCTACTTCGATAGCTTTAGGATGACATCGTTCCTGTATCGAATTTATAAAACTTAATCTGATAAGTTTTCTTTCTGTGATCTCTACAATTTCCACTTGTCTGTTCAGCGAGAAACTGTGAACCGAGCCCCGGCTAATCGTCGACGAGACATGTAAATCATCGACGCGGGCTGCGCTTGCCGGGCGAACGGCGGCCACGTGGTCCGAGTTGTTGACAGCTTAATAAATTTCTGTGGACCTTACTGTGTAAGCAATCGGAGCAACGAAAGAGAAAGATTCGGATCGGTTTGAAAAAAGAAAGAAAGAAATACGCGCGTACCGGGTGTCTCGAAAATTATACGCCATGATCGCCGTAGTCGAATTTTACGTCTATAAATCGAAGAGGATTTGTTGAAGAAAATTCTCGTCAAATTTTCAATCGAGATCAAAGTCGAAAAGGTTCAATTTTCTTCAGAGTTACAGTACTCTTTGAGGGGAACAAAGGGTTTAAAAGGAAGTATAGGTCTGATGTCGACCAAGAAACGATATTAAAAATAATATACGTAAGTTACATGTCACGTTATATACAAAAAAATAAATCTAGAAAATAGAATAATATTTTTTCGTTTAAGCTTTCCAATTTAAAATCGAGGCAAAATTCTTTCGCGTTTAATATTATTTATTTAACCCAATTCTCCTCGATAAAGGAGCTTCGAATGGAAAAATGTTATTCTTTCTTTTCGACTTATTTTTGCATGTAATTTCGTGACGTGTAATTTTGGTGACATTTTTAACATCGCTTCTTTGTGTAAAGGGTTCATGACGGTTCTAGACGTTTGTTCCATTCGACGAGCATTGCTGCAATGGAAGAAAATTTCACTTCGACTTTCAAGATCGATGCAAATTCGACGAGAATTTGTTCAATAGATGACCATCTTATCCCAGGGTGTAAAATACGGTTACGGTGTTCCCGTCGTATTATTTCGAAACACCTTGTACACGATCCTTGAAATCCTTGGACTCTATACACCAGAACCCTTTCGCGCCCTTCAGACCGCATCGTGGAATCCAAGATGGCGTCTACCGGTACCCGGGCGAAGAGCTCTCGCGCAGCCGTGGATTCTCTTATTAACCGTCTATTTCCCGTTTTCTCTGTTTCAGGTGGTGACCTGAAAGAAGCGACCAAGTTGGAGCGGTTCCACGGCCGTTCCGGCCGCGAGTTCACGATCATCAGGCGGAACGGGAAGTTCGAGTGCCCGACCTGCCACAATCTGTACAAATGGAAGAAATCGATGTTGTCGCACTTTCGCAACCAGTGCAGGCAACCGCCGCGCTTCGAGTGTCCCCACTGCGCGATGAAGAACTACTGGAAGGTGCACATGATCCGGCATCTGCGGGTCCATCATCCCCAGCTCGCGCAGATGTTCTGGGACCGGAAGCTGAACGGCTTCTTCCGGCTGTAGCGTTTGCAGGCCGTGAGCAGGCCCGGCCCGAAATGTTTCTTGAAATAAAGCACGATGATCACACCTCGAACCTGGTCGAATCAATCTCGTACAACCTCTCGCATAATCCCGTGCCGTTTTATCCGATCGTGGTTGTTTTCCGATGACACTAACGAACCGTTCAATATTTTTCAGCGGACGACGTCGACGGCGCCGGCGACGGCACTTGGCCCGGTGAACGGATAAGTAAGCCAGCCCCCTGTTCCGATTTAATCCGAAACAGTACGTTCCATTGTCGCCGAGCGGCGGATCTTCTTTTATAACGATACGCACACACACTGGGGAAGAGATCGAACGCAACCGCGTTACCGTAATGTTTACACGCGATTCCATCGAATGCAGTGCGCTGGTGTTCGCCCCCGTGGGGACTGGATTTAGACCTGTTACCATTGGTCCCGATCGAATTGGTCTCCCCCACCCCTCCGTCGCGTTGCATTCGGTGGAAACACGACACGCGCTTGTTATATGCGTGAGCGTGCGCGCGTCCTTCTAGCCCTTCAGTTCTAGCCACCGTCCGAGTGTTCAGCCGAGACGTGTCTCCGTGTTTCAGGATTCCACATTCTACCGCTCCCGGTCGGGCAGAACTTGATCTGCAAAGGTCGATCGGGGGCAATCGGGAAGCGTAGTTTGGAATCAAGCAAAAACGTGAAACGGAGGAGTCTGAAGATGAACTCGTGCGACAAGAAGAAACCGTTCCAATGCCAGAAGTGCGGCCGCGGCTTCACCCTGAAGAGGAACAAGGACCGCCACGTGAACTACGAGTGCGGCCACGAGCCCAGGTTTCAGTGCCCGTACTGCGGCCTTAGGAGCAAGCAAACGTCGCCGGTCTACGCCCACATCCGGAAGAAGCATCCGGAAGAGGAGGTGTTCATCTTCGATATGAAGCTCTGAATCCGAAGAACCCGCCGCACGTCGTCGTCCACGAGTCTCGCGGGGATCGATTAAACCTTAGATGTTCGCTTAATACGGCTACGCTCGCTTTCTATGGGACTGTATATTGTATCTGTTGCACACACACACACACACGCGCGCGCCCATCAATCGAAGATCTATCATGAAGGCAGCCCCCGCAAGACCGTACGATATCTAGCGCGCCTCGTGTATTTTGATCCAGGAGACTCGCCCAATTTTGGCCGCGGCTCACGGCGGACCCGATTATCGCCCGACTCATTGGACAGAATTTTACCGTCCTTTTCGAACATGTGTCTGTATGTGTGCAGGCGGCACGTACGCGAAACGACGACCAGAGGCTGTGTGCGTAATAGTCAGCAGATTCCGGCAGATTTCCAATCGAAATGCGAGGGTAGCTCAGCGCGCGACTCTTTTAAAGAGGAGCGAGGATAATGGCACCTTTAAAACATTCGACTGGAAATCTGAGTATTCGCTGACTGTAATATGGGCCTTAGATATTGAAAGGATCATTGGAGATCGCTACTTTTATTTATCTAACGATTGCTACGTTTAGTGAAAATTTCATATTGATATATCGCACGATTCAATGGTTAGTTGAAGGTGTCACTTTTCTCGATCCGGATCGTTGCGAGGCAGTTTTCATTTAACCAATTAGCTGTTACTTATTGAGAGTAAAAGGTATTTACAGATTGCTGTTTAAATTGCAATTTCAGCGGAAACTATATTACATAGAAAATATAAATAATTATCGCGAAGGACCGCTTACCTTTTGCGACACGTTTTAGGTTCGCAACAGCTGACTGGTTAAAATACAATAAAACAGGAAAAAGAATTATTTCATAAATATTCTAGGGATTACAATTGACATTTCAAAAAGGTCCCTAAAAAATTGTTAAACTTGTTAGGCTCGTTTAGACTCGCGAGATTTGAAGAGGAGGAAGCTACGCCCAGTAGTTTCTCGCTTCGATTAGCAACAAAAAGGATTGTTAATTAAAACGAAGTGTACATAAAAAGATTGATTACAAGTATGTATATTCATTATTTCTGTGAAATTCACGAGGGATTTGTGAAATCCTTCGGACGTTTCGCCTTTTAAAGGAAAGAAAAAAAAATCGATATCTCGAATCTTTTCAAAAAGTCGCAACTTGAGAGGTAAACAAAACGATTTTCACCCGATCACCGAGCAACACCATCATTGGCCCATATTTCTCAGTGAAAACATGCACACGGCCCGCCGAGATCCACGAGACCCTCGACAAACTGAGAATAGGTCGGGGTTATGTCAAAGTTCGTCGAACGTGGTACGCAAGCACACACTCGCCGAATAAAACGCGCGTGTCGGATGTCAACAAATTGAAAGAAACCTATATATCGGATCCACCGCGAGCACGTGGCCTCCCACTTGTACATTCGCCGTGCAAAAGGCGGGAGAATTTTTCATAAATAACAGTTGAAAAAAAAAACCAAAAATTCGTTGTAGTTTAATCTCTCTTTCTCTCGCTCTCTCTCTCTCTCTCTCTCTTTCTCTCTCGATCACTAGCTCACCCGCGCACATACTCTACCTAACACGTAAGTAAAACAACATTCCTCTGTGTTCTTCCGTAAGAACCGGACGACACCAGACATACGGGATGATATTGTCACCGCCCGAAGACTGCAGTTGCAACAACGATCTCAAATCTCATTAAGTCTCTTCTCTAGGGCTCTGTCGTTTAGTCGTAGAATATTAAAGAAAGGGGGTGGCACAAGCCCTCTGCGTAGACACTATCATTAAATAAATTCATGTCCGTGTAAGAGTCGCGTACGACTCGCGCAATGTAACCACACTTGAAGATCGTTCTGGTTCGACGTGTTATCGTCTAGAAGATCATCCGCAATCTATCAAGGTATCCCTTCTTTTTAAAGCTCTTCCGACGCATGCCCAGTGACACCTAATATCCAGAACAAAAAGCAAAACGGGTTCTCCTTGGTTCGGCTGGAGCGCAAGGATGGTTCGAATTTAATCTGACCGACACGCACCCCGATTCCTCTATCTGTTCCAATTAGCTTTGATCATACTCTATCTTTCTATCTAGCTATCTATCGATCTGTCTATCTATCTTTCCATCTATCTATCTAGCTATCTAGCCATCTATCTAACTATCTATCTATCCATCTATCTATCTTTCTATCTATCTATCGATCAGTCTATCTATCTATCTCTCTATCTGCCTATCTCTCTATCAGTCTTTCTCCGAGCAACCACGCCCCGCAATCGACGCTTCCACAGACTAACGGGCCGATCTTGAAGTTTCAGGTTTCTATGCCGCAGCGCCACAGTTGGATCTAAACTTCGTTTTACAATCTTGTAAGGCGTTCGACAGCGAGGGCAACAGTAGGGGGGACGCCGGTAGCCAAGGCGGCGGGGACTCCGGCGACGGCGGCGGCAGCTCGGTACCAAGGCCGCTGCCCAATTACTACGCGCAGGCCAGGGTGAGGAACGCGTACGCCAAGGGCGGATCGTTCGCCGATTGCTTCAGAAAGCCGTTCGGTTGCCCGAAGTGCGGCCGTTGCTTCACCGTCAAGGGCAACATGACCAGGCACCTGAAGTACGAGTGCGGCCAAGCGCCGAGGTTCCAGTGTCCTTATTGCGAGTTCCGTAGCAAGCAAACGTCCAACGTGATGTCACACATCAGGACCAGGCACACCGGCCAGCGGGTTTACGTGGTGCACCTCAAAGAATCGGGCAACGCGGTTCGGGACTTTTCGAATATCACTTAAGGCTGTCGCGGGAAACATCGTGTGTGTTCGAGTCTCGCGGGTCACTCTTTACCTAACAGCGGCCCGTCTCGGTGGGAGACGTGGTCGCGGAGAAGAGCGATATGGAAAAGAGCGATATTGAAAATGAAGCTAGAAAAAAGGGCGCGCCGATGGGAAATTAAGTGCGGTAGGAGAACGCCTATTCGAACCGCAAACTCGACTAGTCGACGAACGTTTCGCTCGTTTCCGATCTATCTCGTCGACGAGATTCGCGCGATCGAATGCCCGGCGTTGTTCACGGGGCGGGGCATTGTTCTTATCGAATTGACAATTTTTTAAACACGGGGTTCCAAACGTCCAGAAACTTAACCACTCGTCCAAATGTTCGAACTCGATCGCTATTTTTCTTTCCATTTCTGAAAATCCTTCATCGGAGTGTCCCGCGAGACTCAGCCGTCGTACTTAATCCTTGAACCATTGCTGCGACGATGTTTGAGGAGAGAAAGCGTTTAATGATTGTGCATGTAATATCCGGTTACTATAGGACATTCAAGACAATCGACCGGTTTTCTATGAAACGGTGATCAGCCTTCGAGAGATTGGACCCTCTGTCCCCTGGCCGAGATCTCGGAAGCTCATGTGGCGACCGCGGCCGGAAAAATTATGGGAACCGATAAAAGTCGAGTACCGGGGAAAATGGGGAACCGGTAAAAAAAGAAAAGAAAGGGGAACCGGGGTAAATGGGAGACCGGAACGATGGGACCGGGGGGGGACCGAACCGCGAAGCTTGCGTTCGGTCAGGCGAGCGAAAACTCACCGAACCACATGAGGCTCTACGGGTCTGATTCGGTTTAGGCAAAGAAGTATAATTTATGTATATATACATCTTACGTACATACATACAATATATATATATAAATATATATATACACACATATATATATATATATTTTTCGTTGTTAAAAGAATTTTTAAAATGTTTTATAAAGTTAGGGAGACGGATCATTTCACGGAATGTGTCGAAAGCGAACGAAAGAAAAAAAAAAAGAAAGAAAAGAAGACGAAACGAAGGAAAGAAAATATACTGAAAATAAAAGTGGGAGATAAAAAAAAAACACGAAAAAAAAAATTTGAAGAACGATGCTCAAGCGTATTCACGGGCCCACGGTTGTCGCCGCGGGCTCGGTTGTATTAGTTGATTGTACGTTTAGATATTGATTCCGTGCTTTTAGAGAGCAGCGACCCGTGATTAATTCCTTTAACGGACCGGAGTCGAGCGATTAATAAAAGCGGTGAACGCGGTGCGGCAGGCGTTTTGAGTACAAGTGCATTTAAAAAGTTCCAATGATAAACACGATTAACGCGTTACGGTTAAGGCGGAGGCGACGAAGGAGGTGGTGTTGGCAGAGGCAGGCGGGCGAATCCGTTTCGGTTTCGATTCCTAGGCGTCCCGTGTACGGAGCTGTAACGTTTTTTAAGGTGAACGTAATTCATAAACGATCTAGCTTGTAATGATACTAATTAAACGGTAACGACACACCCTCTTGATGTTCGTAAAATAGCGAGACAAAAAAAAATAATAAATTGCACTCCCGTTGCTCAGCGAACGGCGAACGAACAGCGGCGAAGGAAGTGAGAGCCGCGCGCGCGCGCGAGTGTGCACGGCGGCGAACATTTCAAAGACGTATGCGTGTTGTTAAATATGTTATAATTGTTATTTCTTGCGTCCGATGCGTTTTATTTGTATGCGAACGAGACGGATGGGCGAAGGTGGTAAGCGCGCCGTGTAGCGTACGGTTGCGCTGAACAAGACTGAAAACCCGGCACCGATTCGATTTTTCGACGGTAACGGAACAATATGGTACAGGATGATGAGGCGGTCGGGACGAACGTTTACTCGTTTCCAATACATTGTTTCCAGATGTTTTTTTTTTTTTAAATCTATATTTCTCTATCTATCTCTCTATTTTTCTAACTTTCTCTATTTCTCTATTTCTGTCGTTGGAACACACGCGAGAACCCATGTCACACGAGAGATGTCAATCGAAAATCAGGTTGAAAAACACAGTCGAGAGATCAGCCGCGCGAACTTCGCGAATATAGAGAGGAACATCCTGTCTGCGTTATCTTTCATCGACGGAGGAACGAGAACGTATACGCGGAACGTTCCGACGGAGAGAAAAAGATGACGGCAACTTGGAACCTCGATCGGTTCGATCAAGTCCACTCCGCCCCCTATATATCCCCCATCAATCCACTTATCCTATTAACAAGCCCCCCGTTTTACTACACCCATCCCCCCCTTTACGGTGTAAGAGGAAGAAACCAAAGTGTCGTTCTTCGTGTCGCGGCGAGGACTAAATATATTGTTTTTCAACTCCCGTCGTTTCTAATTCGCACCTAGACGTTCGACGTTAGTGGCCGACTGTTTTTGTTGCTGTGATATAATTAAACGATGTAACTAGAGTTTAAGTGCGTCCTATAAGCGTGCGCTCGCCGTTAGAAGAAAAACGGGTCCTTAGGCAATATACCCCGTTTCGTGTGGCAGCCGCCGTCGTTGATCGAAAAAAAAAATGAAAGAAAAAGAAGCGTTCTTCTAACCAATTTTACGTTCGGGACGCTCGGCTTTAATGTTCGCGAGATTAACACTCGATGTCTGAACAGTTAACTATTCCCCACCCTTTTACCTCTGACCCCACGTCACCCCCCCCCCCCCTACCCCTCCCCCCCCTCTCCCCCCCACCGTACACACTTTCCACGATGTTTTGTGATCGTATATCGTCGCTGTGGAATTGTAAAATACAAATAAATCAATGTTCAAATATCAGACATTGTATCTACGCTTGATCAGGAGACTTATTATTACTATTATTATTATTATTATCATCATCATCGTCGTCGTTATCTTCATCGACTCCGTTTTACTTTCTCGATTCCCTTTCAGGATCATTTATTTTCATCGATGCTGTTTCTCACTTTCTCTCTATTTCTACTTCTCTCTCTCTCTCTCTTTTTTGATAGTTTGATTTTCCAGCGAAAGTCCAACGATGCGAGTCAACGCGCGCGCCCGTTTCTGCAAGCGTCACGGGTATCTCGGTTCCCGAAGCATGCGTGTGTCGTAGCATTCCCGTCTCCGTAGCGTCGTACCGCGTCTTCATCAAAGCGGGCGATGTTCATGCGCCGGTCACGTGACTCGCGTCGTTCGGTCTTCCAGCCGTGGACGGATTTCTCCCAGTGTGGTCAAACGAACGGAGGTGAATTTCTTGCTTTTGTCACCGCTTCATGTTTTGCCCCGGCAAAGAGACGTCCTCCTCCACCTCCTCCCCTCCTCCTCCTTCATCTTCTTCTTCTTCCACCGTGTAACTTCCTATCGAGAGCAAATCCAGCGATTAATCATTCCCCCCGCCTCTCTGTGTGCGCTTACTGTTCATGGGTGGTTATCCTTCACACCAGTTTCTCTCCCCCCTCCCCCTTCATTCACGAGCCCATTCGACAAGCGACCCCGAGCAGCACTTTACTCATACCGTGTTGCGACCAAGAGAGACGAAGGGACGCGAGAGGCTTGTCGTTGGTGAGAGGCCCTCTTCGAGGACGAAAAATAAACAAAAAAAAAAAAAAAAACAAACAGAAATATCGTCAAAAGGAATCGGATGATGGAACAGTGGTTCACGCGACGTTGTCTGCTTTCAGATCTGTACATGCTGGACTCGCTGATGAACCTGGTCACGCCCGGCATCGAGATCGGCAACGATCCCATCTACATGCCACCGAAAGTGCTCTATTATTGTCCAAAGTGTTTGCACGGTTTCACCCTGAAGAGCAACCGGAACCGCCATTACAAATACGAGTGCGGACACGAGCCACGGTTCAAGTGCCCCTACTGCGAGCTGAAGAGCAAGCAGACGTCCCAGATTTACTCGCACATTCGCAAGAAACACCCGTTGGAGAGGGTGTTCGTGGTCGACTTGAAAGTTTGAGGCACTTTCCACGAAAGCCGCGACCGAGATCCGACTTGTTTCGTTTTTTTGTGTGTTACGATGAACCGCTCGCGGTCGAGCAGAATTTACCTACACATGCTTTATCGCTACCGCTCCCCCCCACTGTATTCAAGATGCAAAACCAATAAACATTTCGTTTCTGTCATGACACGACACGCGCCTACCGTTCCTCGCGCGGAAATTCCGAGACACGAGAGGCGAGAGCCGAGGCAAAGAATGGTTTCCGGCGGAAACTGCGACCTCTGGTCCCCCATCGATGCGACGCGTGGTATTTGACTCGTCTCCACCTTGGCTTTGATTCTCCACGCTCGTTTCGTTTTGAGTCGCTCGGAAGTGTCGTCGGAACGTATCGTCTACGGGGTGGAGGATTAACGGCGTTTGTAATTCGGGGCTGATGCTTCAGCGGAAGTATACTAGCATTTTGTAGTGAAAGGACGAATGACGTGGGTTCGACTCGTCGGCGGAGGTTAGACGATTAATAGGTTAGCTGTTTATTTAGCTGTTTAGTTAGGTGTTCTGGTGATTGTTCGATTCTGGGAATGGATAGCTGCGCGAGGGTGCATCGATACAACAATACAGCACTTCGAGACATTCTCAACATCCTCGGCCATAGTAGTACTTGGTTCTCCTATTGTACACTAAATAAATTCACGCTTACACGACAATCCTTGAAAAATACAGTGGAACAAAATGAACTACACGACCCTGCACGTGGCTGTGTTCGAGAGTGCTGCGTCTACGCTAAGAGAAAATAAATATGTAAAACAGCCTATAAAATAAATTCATATCCTCTGACATGATCCTCTACCAGATTTTCAAAGCCTTCGTCCCAACAACCATCGAAACAGCCTGTGTAACGACGTACAGTGGAGGTTACTTGGGCCAAGAAACTCTTCCAAAACCCTCGATTAGAACTAAAATACAAAATGCTAGTATACTCCAACAGTTCCACGGCGGACCACCGGAACGATCGTTCCCGGCTCTCCATTTAGCGAGGAGGCGCGACACGAATCCCGCCGCGGTTTCCACAGCCATTGCCCCGATCTAACCGACACCGTTCGTTTTTTGCTTTCAGTGGATCGGTCGTATTGTCTCCTGTACGGGAATTACGGGGCGGACGTGTATCGTGAGGCGACGAAGTCCGACGACGTGTACGGCTCGCTGCGTCACCGTACAGCCAGAAGGAGCAACTACGTGTGCCCGAAGTGCGGGAACGGTTACACCGTGGTGAAAAGCCTGAAGCGCCATCTCCGTTACGAGTGCGGCGTCGCGCCGCGCTTCAAATGCCCGTACTGCGGGAACCGCAGCAAACAGCGGGCCCACGTGAACGAGCACATACGTAGAAAACACTCGGGCCAGCGGATCTACATAATCGACTCGCCCTGACCGTCGTCGGGATCGATCGATCTGACGACGACAACGACGACGTCGGGCCGTCGATCGCCGACCATTCCGTCATCAGCTCGCGAGGATCTAGACCGACCGAACCGGCCCTAGACTGGACTATGCGCGCGCGTCATCCATGCGCACGCCGGTTTCTGCGAGCCATTCCGCAACGCGCACGGACAACGCGCGGCCTCCCCCCACCCCGTTCCTCTTGTCGACGCGTCATCCCTCCTCGTCTCTCGCTCGTTGTTACACTGTACTGGTTTTGTATATAATCCGCTCGGAGACGAACCCATCGCTGGCGAGAGATCGCTACACGCGGTTGCTGTTCGTCAATTGTACATGTGATCGAATAAAAGCATTCCTACGATGCTATCTGGTTTATAGAGCACCCAATCGCGACACCGTTCCTCTGCGAGGCTGAACGAGGCATCGACGTTCGTCGATGTTCGATCCGTGGGAGTGTGTCCGCAGGAGTTTCGGCGATTTTAATGCACCAGTTTCTTTGCAATGTTTCAGCGTGCTGGCGTAACTAACGTTTCCCACACTGGGTTCGCCGGTTTCAAGCGAGTCGTCGCTGCCGACTGGCTCTCCGGGATAGATTCGCATTTTACGCAGACTCGAGAGAGAGAGAGAGACGGGCAAAAGTGCGTGAATCTGTTCGGAGGATTCAGTCGGGCGATGACGTCGCGCGGCGTTGCACTTGAACGAAGAACGGCGGGAGGGTTTAGAGACGGTCCTCCTAGGTTGTCCCGTCGCTGAATCGGCCGTGAGACAATCGGCGCGAATAATCGGACGCTAGAATCGAGATGGAAGATTTTCATGAACAGTGTGTGTGTGTACCGAAGCGAGAGAGAACCTTCGGTTCGGCTCGCCCGATTTTGTTTAGCACGCGGGAGAACCCCGAGGGGTGGTGGTTCGTCGATTATCGGCGGCGTGCACACGACGATCCTGATCTTCCGGCCTCGTTCTAGGTTTTTTTTAGCGGCGTGCGAACGTAACCGATAAACGGGCAGGCCAATCGCCGACAGGCGGAACGTGAAACGATCCGCTCTTGTTTCCGTTTAGCGATTCTCTGCCCGTGGAGACGCTCCCCTAATAATCCCTCGACGGTCCGACTAATTGCCTCTTCGTTTTCTCTTTTTCATTTTAGACATCAAGAGGATCAAGATCGAGACGGATCTGGAGAACTTGTGCTCGGTGGTGATGGAAGAGTCGAAGGACTTCGATTACGAGGAAGAGAAGCCGTTGAGCGCGAGGCGGCGCAGGAGCAACGCGCTCGAGAGGCACACGTGCGCCAGGTGCTCAAAGAGTTACATCCACGCGTGGCACCTCAAGAGACACACGAAGTTCGAGTGCGGCCAAGAGCCGAAGGTCCAGTGCCCGTACTGCGCCGCGAGGATGAAGCAACGCGGCCACGTTTACAGACACATCAGACAGTGCCATCGCGGTCAGAACGTCTACGTGATCGATCTGAATTGAATCCGTTGCAGCGCGGCGTTTTCGTCGTCCCTGCGCGTGCCACACGTTCCTTCTAGGCCGTACGAATGCGTCCGTGCTGTCCAATCCGTTACCCGTCGCTGCCACGTGGTACTGTTTGGCGCGTTTTCCCTCGGTGTTCGCTATTTTGCTTTCGCAAGAACAGCTTCGTTTTATCCTTGAAAAGGAAAGGTTATCTTTACAAACGAAAATAGAATTAAATTTTCTCGAGCATCTATAGATTATGGAAATTTACTCAGAGGGTCTGATTTAACCCTTTGCACCCCGTAGGCGCCGCTGTTGCGCCGGTGATTATCCTTAGTGAAACCATTAAATTTAAATTTCGAATTCCCTTCCTTTTATCGAGAAGTATATTAATTAAATAAATGAATTGTTATTATTAATTCGAGACCTTTTGTTTTTAGCAAAGCAGAAGTTTTCTGCTGCGCCAAAATAAAATTGTCACGTAGTTGCTGCGCTCTTGACACGTTGAGTGCCGCGTCATTCGTCGGTGACTGACACTGAAATATCTCGCGTCAGTCACCGATGACTGACACTGTGATATATGATATATAGAACTAAAAAATTTACATTGTTTCAAGCTGTCACCTAAAAATTTATTTAAAGCCCTCTTAATTTTTATTTAATACGGGATTCTATCGCTAATGTTTTTTTTCCAGAAAATTTTAATGGATTTATTGCATCGAGTAAATACTAATTTGCAAGTATAGTAAGTTCGCGTTGCTGTACCACGCGATACCAGCGTGTTCGCCTTGACGTGGGATTTCCTTGTCGCGTGGCACTCAACGCGTTAAATATAAAAAGCATTCGGAGCGCAAAGGGTTAAGTTCGAATGAATTCGGATGAAATAGTCTGGGTCTCTAAAAATCGATGAACGATGTCAATGGACCGCACTAATTATACCGAATTAATATAAAAAATTGTATGTCTCGAAATTGAGCTAACACAGGCTACCTTAATAATTCTACTTAAGAGGACTTGACATTTTTAGTTAACACTTCACCGACAATTAGCTCAATGTTAAATTTTCGTTTTCATTTTAATTTTATTTATTTCATTAATTGCGAAAGCAATAATCTAACATCTAAAAATATTGTATTATAATAGTGAAATTTACGGTGGTACAGTCTAACACGTTTATATCAATAATAGGTGCCTAATTATTGATTATTATGACAAACGATTCACAGGCTACCAATCGGGTATAAAAGTCGATTTATAGGTTAAGCGTTAAAATTATTTCTTTCGCTCGAACGATCTCTCCTTTTAGCGATAAAATAAAGCAGTTCAAGCTGTGGTAGTAAATTAGCAAACACCCGGAGAAGCTGCTAAAGTGAATAAATATCGTGGGAAACCGGGAAAAATGTGACGTCTGCGTTGACCGCGAGAAATTCTAAGTTGTCCATTTCTCGTCCGCAGGGATCGAAAAAAATGTTACGTAATGGTCTAGCCAAAACATTTACGAAGAACCGAAATATTTTGTGAAAATTACAAGACTCTGTTCTCGGTTCTCCGTAATTGTTTCCAAGATCCGAAACCGATGTTAAATTGTTTTCAATCTCTGGTTTCTCGTCATTGTCGCCGTCCTCTTTCGTTAACGATGGCGAGAAAGAGAGAGAGAGAGAGAGAGGCGTGGTAGCGTTGGACAGCAGGGCGCCCACGTCCACGCACGGCAACGAAAATCGTGGAATCGAATTCCGTGCTCGCCGAGAGTATCGTACAATGTGTCATTTAGTTACGAGTGTCAATAAAGTGTCATGGAACAGAATTAACAATCAATCGCGGAGGGATCCGCGCGTTCTCCGCGTCGGTGAACGAACGTTGTATAGAGTATTCGGAGATTATTTTACTTATATCTCTCGTTTCGTTTTCCTCTACTTCTCGTTCTTCTCTCTTTTTTTTCTATTAACCCCCGTTCTGTTACCGCAACTCTATTGTACGTGGACAAGAAAATTATTAGACAGAATAAATTCTAAGGAAAAAGTCTCGAAGCAGTGCGCACGCGTGTTGCCTTTCGCTTTTGAACCACTCCCATTTTGAGTACGCGACGACAGGGTCTGAAACGGACCTAAACGGGTCCCGCCCGGTAAGAATAAACTTTTCTTAAGTTCCAAACGCAAGATTCTGGTTTACTTAGAGAAAATTACTGAAAAATCGAGATGCATACGTTCGCGCGAAAAGAAATGAAATTTCGCCGATTCGCGAGAGCGAGGACTGTATAATTTGTTGCGTCTATGTTTCAATTGTGACCACACAGCTTTGTTAGAGTACACACAGGTCCGTTCGTTCGTCACCGTCGTGATAAGCGACGCCCAGGTTCTAATCGAGTCGTTCGATTTCAGGTTCGCGTCGGGACGACAGCGAGACGAGGCAGCGGAACGGCAGACCGGCCAGATCGTCGCAGGGCAACGATCTGAGGTGCATCGACATCTCGATGATGTCGAACCTGTGCCCGAAGTGCGCCATGAAGTTCGACCATCTGCGCGAGCTACGGGCCCACATGCTGACCAGATGTGGCTTCGTGCCGAAGAAGATGTGCCCGTACTGCGAGAACTCGGCGAACAGCGCCGAGGAGATCCACCGACACATCCGCGCCTGTCATCCGGCTTTGTTCGCCGCGGTCCTCGAAGTTTACATGATCGGCAATTAATTTCAAATAAAATAAAACAGCGACGCTACGTACACGGGGTTTAGAGGGGTACGCGTTGACAATAAGTTGGCGGTGATATCCTTTTAGACAGTAAGACGATCGTACGTGAAAGAACTGAGGGATGCGTGTTTATGGGAATTTTTGGAACAGAGTCTCGTTTTTGGCGAGAAATACGTTATATATATAGGTTTTAAATTTGACCAGTGGGGGTAAAGAACTATAAGGGCTGGTATTTATCAGCTTTTGAAACAGAGACTCTTTTTGAACGATGAACACTCTATATAGCTAGGTTCTAAATTTGAGTTGTGGGAGTAAAGAATTATAAGGGCTGTTATTTATCAAGTCTTTTGTTACGCAGTCTCTTTTTGGACAAAGAACACCCTATAAATCCTATTTCTAAATTTAAACAGTGGAAACAAAGAACTATAAGGGCTGATATATCAAAGTCATAATTTTAAGAATGACTTGGATGGGCAAAGGTTCGACCACGACGCGGTAATATCACAGGTAGAAGATGAGACAGAGTTTCAGGTGAATCATAAGCTTGCAAATAATTCTCAGACGTTTAGGAGGCCGATTATCTCTATGTATAAACAAATAACATTGGTATACAACGCATTCCGCAATAAGATTGTTAATGCAATTAACAATCGATTAATTTAAATTACAGAATTCGTGTGCTACAATAAATTGATTCGCTATATCTGGGAATATATAAAAATATTGATGTAACATACGTGTATTACAATGATTAAAGAATTATTCAAACGAAGATATGTATGTACTAAGGATATTATCTTAAAATTAATGGATATTGTCTTAAAATTAATGGCTATTATTTTTAAATTAATGGCTATTATTTTAAAATTAATGGATATTATTTTTAAATTAATGGCTATTATTTTAAAATTAATGGATATTATTTTAAAATTAATGGATGCGATCGCTATAATACAAAATTGCTATGAAAATCGTATGAATTTAAACAGAAATTTTTAATGATGATTTCATAACGCCAGATCAGTGTGGCGCTTCTTCTTGTTCTAACAAAAACTAAAAGGGTAGTTTTCACGTCTTCAGGAATCTGAGTTAATAATTAATTAAATTGCTAATTAGCAATAACAGGTAAATTCCGCCTTGGTTGGTGGATTATTATTTACTTCATCGGTACGTCAGATGATTGATCTGATAGTAACGATGATGAGTCGAAGACGCAACATAACCTTAACAAAGTTCTTGATTAGCGCGGGGGTTGATCTATTCCGCCATGAGTCTGTAATTGGACAACATAGGCATCGAAACCAACGACTCCAAGCGTAATTGTCTACCATTTGGTGCGAATAATGATGAAAGCTTGATTTATTTATCTTAAAACAATTTTAACGAATTCGTTTAATTTTTGCTGGCTTATTTTAATATTTTTTCTGTCCGACAATTTTTAGTAATATTTTGTCCAATAAATTTTTCGTTTTTTTACATCTTTCCTGTCCAATAATTTTCAATTATATTTTGCCCAATAAATTTTTCGTTTTTTAACATCTTTCCTGTCCGACGGTTTTTAGTTATATTTTGCCTAACGAATTTGTCATTTTCTATTACGTTTCGAAACCGTAATTGATCTACGAATCGTTTCTATTACGAGACTGTATTATATGTATACCACATGTATTTTCGAAAAAGTATAATTAAAATATTGCGAGATACGCTATCACGAAAAATGCGTATCTTTTGGTCTCACAGCTCTGTATTTAATCACGTGGTCGCAGAACGAGGGAAATTTTGCGATCTCGTTTCGTTTGATACCAGCGAACATTGTTTTACCCCCTTCCTCCCTCCGCGACGAAGAACAGTATCGTCTACGTGAACGTCGTTAATCGTTAAAAAGAAATCCTCTCGTTCGAAAACGAAAGATCCGGCGGGCCACTGATTCATGAGACGATCATTTGTTTTCAGATCTGAGTATGTTGGACTCGTACATGAGCCTAGCTCTGCCCGGCGAGCAGATCGAAAGGTACGACGCCACGGGCAAGAGGAAGAAGATCTTTTTCTGTTCGAAGTGCTTGCACGGCTTCACGTTGAAATGGAACCGCGACCGCCATTACAAATACGAGTGCGGACACGAGCCGAGATACAAGTGTCCCTACTGCGACAAGAGGAACAAGCAGACGTCGCAAATCTACAGGCACATCCGCAGCAAACACCCGAACGAAAGAGTTTGCGCGGTCACTCTGAGAAACTGAACGCGCCTCGGCTTAACCCTCTCAGTGCCGGTCGAAGGAGACAAATTTCAGGGTCTTACGAGGGTTTTGGAAAAAAGGCTCGAACGAAATGCAATATTTACATAATTTAAAAAGCAGCGCGTATCAAGGACGAAACTGGGAATTGAAACAGTGACGAAAATTTTTCTATATTATAAATAAATAACGAAGGTGTAAAAGTATAAGGCACTAAGAGGGTTAAACCAATTTTCGCGTTCGCAATTGTTCGCGTAAACGATTATGGACAGATAAAATACCCCGAACGAATCGTCGATGTATCTAATTGTATCTCTGATTAGCGAAATAAACGTACCGTTCTTGGACACGGCGCGCGTGTTCCGTTCACCACACGCTCTACAACAGAAAGACTAAGACACGCTCCCAACGGATCACTGATTCACGGAACGATCATTTGTTTTCAGGTCTGAGTATGTTGGACTCGTATATGGGCCTGTCGCTGCCCGGCGAGCACGTTGAAAAGTACGACGCCGCCGGCAAGAGGAAGAAGATGTTTTTCTGCGCGAAGTGCCTGAACGGGTTCACGTTGAAATGGAACCGGGACCGCCATTACAAATACGAGTGCGGTCTCGAGCCGCGGTATAAGTGTCCCTATTGCGACAAGAGGAACAAGCAGACGTCGCAGATCTACAGTCACATAAGGAGCAAGCATCCGCTGGAGAGAGTCTACGCGGTCACTCTGACGGATTGAACTGGCTTAACGTTGTGTGTTGTGATAGGTCGCTTTTCTGCTTTCGTTGGGAAATTATTTCGTGTCGACGGGCCGATCCCGTGCGATCGCCGATGTAGGACTCCACTGTATTTATTGAACGAAAACCAATAAACATTTCGTCAGGACGCGTGCGTTCTTCATGGTCTCAGAGAGAGATGTAGGAGTTGTCCATGGGGGTTGCGGGTCTACGTTCCGAACCCTCCAGGTAACGTTCCCGTACGTTGTCGTAGGTGATCGTAGGTGATCGTCGTTGATCGTCGTTGATCGTCGTAGATCGTCGTTGATCGTCGAACCGAACTCGAACTAAGCCTACGTTTAAATCGCGATTAAAGTATGGTTTTTAACGATCATTTCTGGGTTTCCTCACTGACAATACAAAACAAAACCATCCCCCCATTACGAAGTGCTGACTCTCATTCTTTACCGTCTACTAACGCGCACCTTTTTCTGCTTATTGTTCATTGCAGAATTACCGCCGATCCCTTGCATACCGATGCACAAGGGCTACCAAAGGGACTGCAACTACCCGATGATGCCGCTGATCAAGAACCTGGCCAACTTTTGGATGGCGAAACGCGTCGATTTCCCGTATCGTTGCGAGACATGCGGCAAGGGTTACCAGCATCGCGCGACCCTCGTCAGGCATACCAGGCACGAGTGCGGCAAGGAGCCGCAGTTCAAGTGTCCCTATTGCGCCCACAGAACCAAGCAACGCGGCAACCTCTACCAACACATTAGAACGAATCATCCGGGAAAGAACGTGTTCTCCAGCAGCATTTAGGAAGCTTTACGAGAGACTAATCGAGCCTTTATCGCGCAGAGAGATACCGTTATTGTTCTTTCGTTACGCGGCGAGGGGATCGATTCCGCTCGTCGAACGTTTTGCTATTCATTTTTACGGCACGTGGGTCTTCCGCCGACCGATTCGATTAGGCGATTTGGATGGTTGGCTCGGTGCTGGACCACGTGGTCAATGAGCATATGAGAGAGTCAAGTGCTCGCCGATGAGTAACGCGCATGCGAGGGGAATTTGTATTAACGCTACTTTGCTGTACGCCAAGCGAGAGAAATTTGTTTTTTTTTTTTAATTAATTCTCAGTGTCTTGGAACCAGGGACTTGATAACGTTTTATTATGTAATAATAATCGGTATGCGGTGAATTCTTCCTAAATTGTTCAAGGCTTATTTACGTTGTGTTGGTCACAGTAACAGCTCGTGATGCAATAATGCAGCTTTTTTAACCCTTCGCACTCGAATGGTGACTCTAAGGCACCGCTGAAATTGTTCTATTACGTTCAAAAATGATTTTTTAAAATATTGCTAATAGTTTCAGGATTAAAATGAGACCAAATCTGATACAGCGTGGACAAACATTTTTAATTATATCAGATAAAATCGATGCAATTAAATGAATGTGGTCTTAAAGCGTGTCGTGTTTTTGCTCTCATTTTAATTGGATCTGATCAATGTTTTAAGAAACATTTTCGTTAAAAAGAAAGTTTTAAATTAAACAGTTTTTTTCTACTATTATCATGTATTTTAATTATATATTTTTTATTATATATATGTACACCCATGTGCTGACTTTTAACCCCTTGCCGTACCATTTTCTTTACAATTATTATTATTAGAATATTTTCGATCGCATTTTTTCGAAGAAAAAGTGATCTTATAATCATCGCGTACTTACGTCTAGTCGAATGTTTAAACATTGGTGACAAGAGAATAAAAGCTGATTCCTTCTTAAAGGAACGGATGAACATTCATACCTAACGGGTTATTTTTATAAGTCTCTGTCACGAGTTCGACTCGCTAAAGTACGGCGAGAGGTTAAGTTTACCGACTGCCCCGATTTTCATTCTCTTTCTCTCTTTTTCTCGCAATATATTGGCAACCATAAAGGCGAGAGCCGCAGGGCTGAAATAATCGTGTCCGGTTTGCCCGCGTTGTCCATTTTCGATGCCAAGCTGCAGAACCATTAGGGAGAATTTACTATAATACCGTAACACCGATATCCGTATATAAAATCAAGACACGTGCTAGTACAGTAAATACCGGTATTATACCAATACTTTTCGATTCTATTAGGTTGGTGAAATATCGGATTTTTAAGTAAGTATATGAGACTGCGTATCTTTTTTCAAAAGCTATCGATTTAATCAAAATGTACCCCATTTATTTGAATACACTTTCCAAACGCGAGTTTAATTCACAGAAATTCTGATTTTTCGGATCAATAAACTATAGCATGGAATTTTTCAGACTGTCTCCATTTACGTACTGTTTAGCCCATAAAAACTGCGCATACGTCGTACAAAACAATTGCGAAATTAAACGAAGTAAAATATAAAATATTATAAAACATAGATCTTCCGCCAACACCGACTTTCACTATTTGAAACATTTAGGACAGTTTTTACGGGCTAAATATTCCATATCAGAGTTTTTTAATTCGAAAGATCAGAATTTGTTTAAGGCAGGCATTTCTGTATTGAAATCTCGTTGGAAATGGTGTAATAAAGCAAACGGGGGATATTTTGATTAAAATCGAGAATTTTTGAAAAAAGATATACAGTTTCATATATTCGCTTGAACATCTGACATTTCATATGCGCCAAACTAATAGTGTCAAAACCTTGTGCAAATAAAATTAACATAAACGCTTTAATGCTGGAACGGAAAAAATACCGATATTTGTGTGCATTGGTACGAGTCCTAGAACAAAAGGTATCACGAAAATCGAAAGCTTTCGTTCCGTTTTTTCGAAGACACTTTTCGCCTAGTTAACAGCGACACGATGTTAGTCATTCATCATCCAACATTTCCACGATTCGTTTTTCCTTCGCCGCTGTTGCTCGAATTTCCTAGGGTTTTTCGATCATTTTTCTCGATCGCTCTTGATCGGGTCCACGCCGACCAAACGCGATCGAAGCATCTAATGCCGCATTGTTCGAACAATGCTGTTCAAAATTCTTAGGAATCGCGACACGGAGGTCTTGTAACGCGATAGAGACTATTACCTACGTACACGCCATAGTTGTCCCAAATCGTTCTGTTTCCCACACGAATAAAGAGACGATCTCACCTTGGAAGCCCATCATCCCCCCCCTCCACTTTTGCGATCGCATTAATCACCGTGTAACCTGCGAGCCTGTAAGCGTGTGCCAAATTGATCGAGAAATAAACAGCAACGTTTCTAAAATATTCTTTTGAGCCTTACATGTCCGAGCGTGTGATTGTTCTTGACTATATCCTATGTGTTCGACGAATTATCACGCGTAACGTTTTATTTGTATTCGCGTAGGTGACATAAGTTAAAGGGTTGCGAATCGTGTGCAGGGTGATTCGAGTTTATTGGATCGAAGGTTCGCGATATAGTCGAGCTGTGTAATAGGTCTGCTGGTTTTCAGCATTCATGGTAACATTGACTAGTTGTGGTAGCATAGATGTTAGACGACTATAATAACGTTAAGGTTATGTTACTTTCAACGAAAGAAGAAATACAATCCAATTAGAAGATTTATTTTGCATAGAAATCCGCAGTCCAGCGACATATAACTTCGACATAACCTTGACATATTACTGTTCCTACTTCTGCTATTTAAAAAATGGAGAACACAGTCTTATTAACAAAATATAGGCTCCAGCAAGCGGGCCGGTAAAAAGGTATAACTATTCTCTAGAGTTTCTTGAAGTTTGAAATCTGTGTCTGATCCAATCGATTCGAGCCACCCTGTACAAAATCTCGCGAAAAAGCTGTATCAATCCTCTCTGTGACCCGCAAGTGGAAAGCTCTCGCAGCCAAACCAGAGAATGTTATATTTTCGTTTCTTTTTCCAGATCTGTCCTGGTCCGGTTACCATTATTATCCGAGATCGTACAGCCAGCATAAAGCTGGCTTGACGTCGAATAGTTTGAAGGTACCGCAGAGGAACAGCGGCTGCTTGGACAGGCGGCCGGGCTGCTTCAGGTGTCCGCGTTGCAACAAGGGGTACCGTTGGCTCAGGAACATGAAGAACCATTTGAAGATCGAATGCGGTAAAGACCCGAAGGAGTGTTGCCCGTATTGTCCGCACAGAACGAAGTACAAGAGTAGCTTGCAGAAGCACATACTTCGCATTCACCTCGGATGACGCGGAGAATGAACAACACCCTTCTGAATCATACGTCACGATGCTTGGTCGCGTCACCTTTTGTTAGCGAAATTGTTAATTGCACGTTGTTGACCGGGAACGTCGTGTGGACGTCTTTCGACATGAGTTAACACGTGTTTGCATCCCCAAACCAATAATGGCCAGTGACATGAGATAGATTCAGCGTAAAATTGCCGGTCAACGATGCGTTAAGTATAATCTAGATCATCGACGAGTAAGAGGATGTGTAAGAGGATTTTTTCTTCCACCTTCCTTTCTCGCTTCCTATTTCCTTCCATTTCTCTTCCTTTTTCGCTTCCTATTTCCTTCCATTTTTCTTCCTTTTTTCTTTCCTTTTTTCTTCCTATTTTCTTCCACGTTTCTTTTACATTTCTTCGGTTTTTTATTTCTCGAACAGGACCATGATAACAGCATACTTTGTTCAAATAACGTTCCTCCGGACTTATCCCCGATGCTCAGGGGTATTTCGGAACCAACACAGTACTCTAACCGTCCATTTATGGTGATCGAGAACGTGGTCAAGTGATTTCAGTTCGAAAGAATTCAACAGCCGAGTAGATTTTTGCAGTGATTTCGAAAAAGTATACCGAAATAAGTCGAACCGTAAAATATCGAATAAAACGAAGCTCCACAGTAGAAAATATGATTTTACACCTTGCTTTGTTCCACGTCCGCTCATTGTTTCCAAAATTGATATATATTTGACAGTGCAATTATTTATATATTTGTCAGTCCAATTATTTATACATTTGTAAATGCATTTATTAATTTATCTGTAAGCGCACTTATTAATTTACTTGTAAGTGCACTTATTAATTTACTTGTAAGTGCAATTTATTTCTTTATTTGTAAGTGCAATTTATTTCTTTATTTGTAAATGCATTTATTTCTTTATTTGTAAATGCATTTATTAATTTTTTTGTAATTGCGCTTATCAATTGATTTGTAAATGCCTCAATCAATTTATTTCTAAATGCATTCACTTATTAATTTCTCCTCGCCTCGTCTATTATTTTCCCGTTTCACCGCTCTCCCTCTGTCACAATGAATAAATTAACCTTCCCCACCTAATTAATATCTAGTCGACCACATCGGAGCGTGAAAAAACGTGGACGTTGTACATATGTATCTTAATGTTTAGCTATACCTGTGGGAAATGTCTGTAACCAATAAATCGTTCGTAGAATGAGAAAGCGTGTTCTGGTCTCCAACCATGCTCACGCTATCGTCGTCGTCGTCGTCGTCACGCCGACAAGGGGCGAGCGCCGTGTGACGTCTTGTTTACCCATTCACTGACTAAACCGTTTTGATTTCAGGTTACAAGTACACCTGCGACCGGTGCCTGCGATCGTTCTCCTGGCCGACCAGCCTACGACTACACCAACGGATGGCGTGCGGCAAGCCGCCGAACTTCTTCTGCATGTTATGCGACTACAAGTCGAATTTCAAGGGGAACCTGAAGAAACACATGCTGTACAAACACCAAGTCTACCAGCTGAACATTTGAACGTTCCCGCGACGTTTTTAATAAGAATCATGTAGTCGATCTATAGCTATTAGAACGATTGGAGATAACGAATAAAGTTGAATTCTTCGACACCGAGCCATGCAACCCCACTCTCGATCCGTAAACGTGTTCTTTTTCCAGACGAGCAACTATAGCGGTGCGTATCCTCTATGGAAGACGTAAAGCAATGTCAACGGGAGGAGCTCGTCCATCCGTAAGTATATTCGTGTGCACGAAGTACCAGGTGTGTTCGCATCGTTGTGTTCTAGAACGCTCGAGAGAATGCTCTTTTCGAGTAATAGAACGCCGGAAGTGTCGAGCGAGATCACGGCGAATACGACGCGATCGAGTTTCGTAAGACGGCGGCCGCGGTACTCGAAGAGCGCAGAGAAACGGTCCGACTTGGCCACGTTTGATCGTCGAACGCCACAGCCACGTCGACGAGAAAAAAAAAGCATGCGCTTCGGTGTCTAGAAGCTATCCCCCCACCCCCCCCACCCCCCCCCAGTGCGAATCCCTGTACACTCTTTATAGTTTTCGTTTCTGTCCCCGATGAAATGAAAGGAAAAACCCTCCTTTCCGAATACGCACACACACACGTCCGTCGATCGGAAGAGGATCGGGGTGGCGAAAAGTCACCGCGCGGCGATCTGTTCCTTTTTTTCTTGGTTTGTTTTAATCGTTCTGTAACCAACATTTCTTTCCAGACGCCGCCCGGTTCCCGATCATGAGGTCGAAGCTGCACGTTTGCCCGCGCTGCGGCCAGATGTACTCGTGGGCGTCGAACCTGCGGAAACACCTGAAGATGGGCTGCGGCATGGTCACGTACGAGACCCACTTCTCCTGCCAGTACTGTCCTTACAGATCGAGGATCGAGGCCTCGTTCATCAAGCATCTGCTCTCGGTGCACAACATCAAGTAGACCAGGCTTCGTTCGTGAATCCTTGGACATCCTCGTCGAATCTCTCTTGCGAGGACAATTTTTTATACCGTTGTCGGCCCGTTCGGGAGGGGAAACCCGGGCCGCGCTTTTCTTTTCGCTGCTTCTCCGTGCGCCGCCGAGGGATTTCCGTCGTCGACGATCCGGTCCAAGTCGATCGAAGAAACCGAGGCCGGGGCGAGTCGGTGTTTCGCGAAAGCGCTGTTGTCCGTGCGATTCGTGGACCGTCGCGGTTTTCCGTTCGATCGGTATCTGTAATTTCGAGGCTTTTCGTTCGATCGGCACCTGTAATTTCTCGGTTTTTTTTTCGTTCGATCGGTACCTGTAACTTCTCGGCGTCCGCGAGCGCGCCTTTGCCGAGATCTCGCGTCGCTTCGGAAATTCGATGATATCTGAAAAAAAATATCTCTTAAAAAAAAATATCTCTGAAAGCGACGTTCGCCTGATCTCTGAGAGAAATTCGAGATCGGAGATCGTTTTAAATCGGGGGTTCTCCTTTCATCGCGACGGCTAAAACATTAGACTCCGTATGTACAAATTCCTTTTAGGTGAACGCGGATGAAATGGAAGCGTTATCGTTATCATCTTCCTTGGGCGTTTGATAACTCCCATATCGGTTAGCAGCTGATCGTTACATTTGAATCCGCACGAATTGTGCGTCGTTCGCGAGCGAATGTTTCGAACATCGGTTCATCCTTGGGGATGAATCGAACGTTTGACACGATCGAATGAAAAAAATGCGACACACTTGTCCGAGGAGCGTGTTACGATTAACCCTTTCGCGAGTACAGCCATTCTTTGGGCGAGAAAAGAAATGGCGTGGACGTAAGTCTTGTTACGTAGCCCGGACTAACACAGATTTAACTTGGGATTAACTGAGATTTAATCTTGATCTAACTCAGATCTAACTAAGATCTAATTCAGATCTAGCTCAGATCTAACTAAGATCTAATTTAGATCTAGCTCAGATCTAACCAAGATCTAATTTAGATCTAATTTAGATTTAATTTAGATCTAATTTAGATTTAATTTAGATCTAATTTAGATTTAATTCAGATCTAAGATCTAACTAAGATCTAAGTTAGATTTAATTCAAATCTAAGATCTAACTTAGATCTAATCTGGATCTAACTCAGATCTAACTCAAAACTAACTAAGATCTAACTCAGATCTAACTAAAATCTAATCCAGATCTAACTCAGATCTAACTAAAATCTAACTCAGATCTAACTAAGATCTAAGTAAAATCTAACTCAGATCTAACTTAGATCTAACTCAGATCTAACTAAAATTTAATCCAGACCTAACTCAGATCCAATCCAGACCTAACTCAGTTCCAATCCAGACCTAACTCAGATCTAATCCAGATTTAAACTCAAACCTAATTCAAATTTAAACTCAAACTAAATCCAGACCAATTTCAAACCTAACACACACCAAAGTCACGTGCACCCTTGGAAATGCTTTGCTCGCGACAGGGTTAAGCACATTCCGCCACACAGCGTTTCGAAAAATCGACGGAACACGGAGAATCCTTTTAATTGCGACATCCTACGTGTCGCGTCATTATAGTCTCGACTGCGAGAAGAAAATGCGATCGACGTGTCCGATCGATCGCATTTAAGGAAAAAAAAAAACGAAGAAAATCGAGCGAGGACACGACGGATAATTCTATAAATAAGTTCGAGCGTATCGTTTTCATGGAGACGCATCGTGAATCGATGGAGAAAGTAATCGTTAACCATACTTAACACGTTCAGTGCCGATAATCGACCACTGAAATGGTAAAATTCGCATAGTTAAAGTAATTTTATTATTTAAAGGGAAACCAGAGAGTTGATATTTATTACAGGTGGGGGTGGCATTCGAACTCTTTCGCGGCCGAGACATTCTAGTCGAATTCAATTTGTTCGAATATATTACGATAAAAATGAATTTTCATGATCGGTCCAGAAATTGGCGTAGCTTGTATTTGGATGTGGACGCGGCGCTCAACGTGTTAAACTGTACCGAATCTAGTCCGAAGGCTGTTTCTTTTTGTAATCGCGTATATAATGATATCGACCCTTGATTCACGGTTACGGAGCTCGTGTCGCGGGTGTGAATATTCTTTTTTTATATCGTAGGAAGAGACGGAGAGAGAGAGAGAGAGTGAGAGAGAAAGAGAGAGAGAGAGGAGAATCGAGCGGCGGCGGGGGGATGGCACGATGGCGCGTGTCGTTTCGGTGAACTTTGATAACTGACGCTGTGTGTTGTGAATTTAACTGTTAAATGGTACTTTTTACATATCGAACTAATTTTCTTTCATTTTCTATGCGTTAGTTGGTAATCGAGAATAACGGAGCGATCGATTAAGGGGTTTCGAGATCCGTCAGAAGAGACAAGGATAATAATTCGAATTCCTGGACTACACCGTTTAACCCCTTGCACTATAATTATTTTTATTCTGCATTGATTAACATTTATTTATTCTATAGTTAGTTCATGCTATAGTCTCCTTAATAAGCCGGACAATTTTTCTTTCTTTTATCCTCTTTATATACCTTTCATTTATAGACTTTGATAACAGAAAAATTCATTTTTATTTCAATATAGAGGAAACGATTAATATTCGTATTTAATATATCTTCCATGAAATCTGTATCTGATTCGTTATATTATAGTGCAAGGGGTGGTTAAGGGTTAACTTTATGTTCCCCGGGTCGCGGCGGTCGACCTTCGTCCTTCCCTTTAGTGATCGGTGATTCGTTGTTTTTTAGAAACGACGACTATTTTCTACGTTTTCGAACGCGTTGTTTTTAATCGAGTCGCGAGCGAGCGCGCGCGCGCGCGCGTAAACATTTTTGCACGTTTTACTCTCGTATCGCGATTATTCATCGTAACCGACGAATTAAAAACTTAATCGTAGCGCAAAGTAATAAACACTAGGCAGCCGGTTTTCCTACCTGTTTGATATCGAAGTGGTTGTAGTATGGATAAGCATGCGTATTTTCGGCGGTCTCTTTTTCCTATAGAAATTGTTCGAGACTACATAGGTATCGCAAAGTTTAAATCATCGTAAAATAATTGTAATTACGGCATCATCGTGTACGTTCGGATTTTCGCTCTCTTTTTTTTGGGCGGCGTGGTTCGAACAAGAAATTCCAGCCCCGTCTGTCAACAACAAAATTCCAAATAACCTCGTGCAATAAATATTATATGTCGGCGGTATCGACGATGAAATTTCGAAATAGGACAATTATTTAGGAGAAATTTTATATTTTAACGCGTAGAAGTAACTCCGGTAAAGAAAAGGAAAAAAAAACTGTGTACTCGACGTAGCGAAAACGAAACGAACTTTACGAACATGGAATTGATTGATAATGATGGGCGAAGGGGTTAGGGAACGAACGAGCGGAGATTAACGATCGCGAGCGTGCAGCGTTGGTTCGCGTTTTATTGGATCGAAAATGAACGGGTCCGTTGTTGATTGAAATGCTTGCGCAATTATTATTGTATAGTCGGACAGTCACATTTCATTTAATCGCTGTGCAATTCGTAATTGCAATCGGTGCGCGATCACAAAATATTAAGTAATTAAATTAATTACGAATTACGATAAAATTCAATTTGTTTAAAATCATGATGTAATTCAATTCATTACAAATTTCAATGTAATTCAATTAACTATGGATTTACGATGTAATTCAATTAATTACGAATTACTATGTAATTCAATTAATTTGAATTACGATGTAATTGGATTAAAATTTCGAATCGGAAAATAGCAAATTAAAGGGTAATAAGAAAGAGAAAACATGAATATACGAAAGAAAAAAGGTAAAAAAGTATCTGAATTTTTCAAAATTCTAATCTGCTATTCGAAGGACTGTATTTCAATTCAACAACACTGCAATTATATTTGAATTGCATTGAATTTGAATTACAGTCGCGATTAAAAAGAGCAATTTAATTAAATGAGAATTGTGTAATTGAATTACAACGTGGTCGAATTCTATGCGATTGAAACGTAAATTAATAATAATCCTGGTGTAAAAAAAAAGAAGGCTGCACATTACAAAACCTCTGTGATGCTAACAGTTTATTTTCACGAGCCCCGCAAGCGGCGCCACTGTTTCCATCGTCGCTCGCCGATGCGCAAATGTTTCTCTTAGGTTGGAAACTATGAAACGGGCGTCGCAGCTGTGCACAGGCTATACGAAAACGCCCGTTTCATAGTTTCCAACCTAATACGATGGTACGCGAGATTCGCGGAGCACCTGGCGGACTATATCGGAAGTAAACTCTTAAGATCGCAGTAGCAGAAATAATGCCGATCCAGCGTTCCTTTTTCCGACTACAGTCTTCTTCGTAAACAACGGCGACCAACGAAACACGTAATCGTGATCGAACGCGACGGATCAAGTTCTGCGCACGCGTGGCACCACGGATTAGCGCGCGTCGCTCGACAGAGCGTTCGTCGCGATAGTCTAAACCGAGCGAGGCGGGATTTCTACTCGAAAAAAAAAGTCAGCTCGCCGCTGGCATGTTCCTTGAAGATGTAGATAAACTTATTAAATGTAAATAATTCACATATTTATAATAGTTATAGCCGGAGAAAAAATTCAAAGAGAAACGTGTATTGTTAACGGGCTTCGTCGCCGTTGAAAATAGCTCGACGATCGTCGCGATGGAATTTTTCGACGCGGAAAAGAGAGACGGTTCGCGAGACGAGCGACGAGAAAACGTTTGCAGAACGGGGCGACGAACGTTACCGTAACGGGCGCTAATCCGTGGATCGTTGCAGTTGGGCTAACCGATTTAACAGCGAGCGTCAGGATCATTTCATCTCATTCATTGTATTGTCGTGCGAGACGTGAACGGGGGGGGGGGGGGGGGGTGGGGGAGGAATCGTACTTGTTATTAATGTTAGGACGAATAATGTAATAACGAGTCGCTTTGTCTACGATGCATGATGATCTAGTTATATCTTATCAAACCCGATTCGACAGATCCGTAGATCTATAGATCGAGCAACACTTATACTACGCAGCGATTAAGTGTCCCTGTCTAACCATGTTCGGCAGCCGATTGCTTTTTAAATAAATACCTGTGTACATATCCGACTTCCTTGATCGTGTTCTTCGCGTTGAACGAAACGTATATCCAACAACAACAACAACATTTTCATTTCCGGTTACACGCTCTTACGTTTACCTGGGTGATCCGTTGTTCGCCTGACGGAGAAACAGAGGAATCGTCGCCGCGCGGGACGGATCCAAAACTAATACGGTCCGATCGTCTGTTTCAGACTCGTTTCATTTCTACGAAACCAATATGGCGGACAACAACCAGCTGCGGACGCTCGACGCGTTTCACGGTTGCGCGGTCAGGGACGAGATGGTGGACGTCAAGGGCCGGAGGGATCGGTTTCTGGTCGACGAGTTCGAGGACGAGGATGATGATGAGGAGGAGGAGGAGGAGGGGCTCGAGCAAGTCGACTTGAAAAGCTCGTACGAGGAGGAGAGACAAGTGGAGAAGCACCGGGAGTACAAATACTCCTGTTTCAGGTGTCTAAAGAGTTACAAGAGAAAGGGGCACTTGGTCGAGCACCAGAAAATATTCTGCGGCAAGGACAAGCAACAGTGCTGTCCCTACTGCGCGTTCCGTACTTACAAGAAATCGAATCTCAAGAAGCACGTCACCAGGATGCACTGCAACGACGCTAACAATAAAGCCGACTGAGTTCACCTTTTTCCGTTGACGAACCGTGACGTCGTCGTCGCTTTGCTATGACGTAAGATTAAGTCGTCGATGGGTCCAGACGATCCTTTCCGAAATAGAGAGTGCCGTAGAGCCTAAGTCTCCCTGAACGCCTCGAACCAATCGTAAATGTCGTAGATTCGGGAAGATGGTCGGTGTCATGCGGTCAGCGTGCGCCATTTTGTACAGATTTGTTCGCAGAAATAAACTCAGTAAGACTGTCTATCCACCCTCCGTTAACAAAAACCGATCTAATTACGTATCCGTTTCGTTCTGTTTGATTTCTGGTAAGCGATCGTCGAATAAACGAAAAAACCCCCTTTAGAAATCCTGGCGATTCTCTGTCTACATTATATTGTGGTTAGAGCAGCCCCGTGTTTCGAGCGCGGCCAATGACGAGTCGGACCTTGTGTTTCAGGTGAACTGATCGTGTGGGAGGATTATCAGGTATTTGACCCTACCGCGGTGCCAGAGGCGGCTGACTTCCGGCCGGATAGGTACGACGACGGTTATTTCGGCGGCGAACGGGACCCTTTGAGGATGCTCGAGAAGAGCTCGGGCTCCGGCAGGGGCAGGTACACGTGCTCGAAGTGCTCGAAGTCTTATCGGTGGAAGCATCACCTGGTCGAGCACGTGAAGGCGTTCTGCTGGCAGAGGAAGGCCGAGTGCTGTCCGCACTGCAGCTACAGGACCAACCGGAAGTGGAACTTGAAGTGTCACATGAAGAGGATCCACGCCGATGTTTAGAAGCTTCGCGACGCAAGACTCCCCGTACCAGACGATCTCGATAGACGACATAACCTGACATAACCTGACATAATCGACGATCGAGCGTCGAGGATTCTCTCTCCGACGGATCTCCATTCCACTAGCTTGCGCGGCGCAACGACCCTCCTTTCGGTCACGCCCGCCTCGCGAAGAGAAACTGTGATACGCGGCTGCGAATAAATTCTTCCGTTCGAGTACTCTCGCACGATTTCAATTGTGTAACGGTGTTTGTGTAATTGTGTCAACGGTGTAACAATATATATACATATAGATCGTTTCTAGCAATTCCTCCTGTGTTCTTAGATCCCCGGCGCGCGGCTTAACGCCGTCAGAGACGCGTACCTCTTTTTAAATTCCCTTCCAGTGGAGATTTATCGTCGATGTTTCGCGCTCGATGATAATAACGATGAACTCGTGTTGCAGGATCGTATTGCCAAGACGGCCGGTCGAGATCTTTCAGGCGACGGTACCAGGTGTGCGAGCTGGATCACGTGAGGAGGGCGGTCGAGGCGGTCGCGAACGGTCTCTCGTTGAGGAAGGCGGCGAACATCTTCCACATATCGAAATCTGTTCTCCATCGGTATAGCAAACAAGGGCTGCCGGTCCTGATGGAGAAGCTGTCGCAAAAGGGTTTCGGATCGTACACGATCGACTGAGCCCCGCCGGCTCGGCGTGTCTCGAACTTCTCTGTGATATCGTTTCAAAAGTGTCGACGACGTTTAACTCTGTTACGTGTATGACGATTGTAAATAAAGCTGAAACGGCCGTTGTACCGACCACAAATATAATCGACATTAGAATTGTTACTGTGAAAATAGTATATATTTCCAAAGAGTATATATTTTCGTCCGTCGAGGTTCAGAGAGAACGGTCTCCGCTGGGACAGGATCTGGGAGGCGATCGTTTCAGGAGGATCAACGTTACGTGACTTTCGAATCTGCATGCATTTTAGCAAACAATCCCAGAATGTCCTTGTCTTCCAAACGAAACTGTGATATCCTCTATCTATCTCTCTATGAAATATTGTTCGCCCGGGAAAAAGAACATTCGGAATTCTGACTGGGAAGCGCGGCTTGGCTGACCGAGATCGTGACGATGAAAGTGGCAAGGGCAAACGGTCGCGCGAATGATTTGAACTCCAAAGACTCTCTCTAGCGCGTCGCGAGCTCGGCCAGCGAAGCTGTGAAATTAAAAATCAAATAATCACTGCTCTCGATTAGCCCTTTGACTGCGTTCCAAATCAAAGCTGTCGTGGTCGCCAGGGACTCGAAATTCCGTCGCGCAGCACGAACGACGAGATAAACAAGATTTTATTTTTTCTCGGTGCAAAGCAACGGGGTACATATTTCTATAAATATCGAACACATGCGATAGAAATAATTACCAAATTATACGCTCGTGACAATAGCGAAGAAAAATATTCTCGTATACGCGTCCGCGGCCTCTGCTGGACGCGCGTATACGCTCCGGAGCGGTCGAAGGGTTAATCCGCGGAAACGTCGCGGCGACGTAGCCGAGTCACGCGAGTCGAAGTGTCCCATTGGTCTGCCGATCGTCTCTAATCTCCGCTTCTTCTGGCTTCCACGTGTTACAGAAATGAGGACGACCGCCGGCTTTCTGAACTGCCAGCGCGTGACCTATCCGTGCAAGAACTGCGGCAAGGTGTACAATTACTACTCGAGCCTGGCGAGGCACCTGAAGCACGAGTGCGGCGTCGAGCCGAAGTTCCATTGTCCGCTGTGCCCGTACAGGACCAAGCACAAGTCGAGCCTGAACACCCATCTGAACGGAAGGCACATGAAGCTGCTGAGCGAGTTCTACGCGATGCCGAACGGAAACAAGCTGTCGTCCTCCATGGACGCGGGGAATTAGATACGGGGATCGTCCCATCCCACCCCACCCCTTGATGCCATTTTGCGTTCTATAGAAGAGCTTTGTAGAGTCGCTGCGAGACAGGCACATGGAATAGCGGAATGTAAACGATACGCGACGAACAAGCCTATCGATGATACGATAATATATATATTTTTACAACACGTTGGAAACATACGGTGCGGACAACGCATTGTATCTAGGGATCGGTTCTGTTTCTATGGTTTCGTAACGCTGACGAGCTTGTCTTATTGTTTCACGTGTCTAGAACGCGGCAAGCGTGTATCATGGCTCTCCGTTGCTGAAAAGATGATTTCCGTCGAAGAGCAAGTTGGCCGCTCGCTCCGTCTGATCCGCAGGCCCGTAGTCCCCATTTGTGACCTGCTGAGTCCTATTGGTAAACAAGAAGACCAGCTTGGTCTTGCTCTTGTCAATACTCCTGTTGCATAAGTTAGCCAATAATAGTCAAGAGTCTGGGAGGAATGTGAAATGGAAGATGCAAGGAGAAGATCACGGTGGAGCGAGACGATGGTGGGAGTAGTAGGCGTGGCTTGTTCAAGATCGGCCACGCTCCAGTCCCTAGCTTCATAGAAATCGGGGGATCATTGGCTGCCAATAAGAGAAACGCGTTTTTACCATATTCTTGCGAAGTGAATTGACGAAAATTGGTCGCACGATTTTCTCTGTCTTCTCAGCAACGGACAGCAATTCTCGAGGGATTCGCGGCGCCGGCGACGAAACGTGTAGAAGACGCCAACGAAATTTGGTCTTAGGAAAGAACTCTTGAACTACATTATGCTACTTGGACTATATGGCTTCACAGCGACCATCCATTACTGGTCCCTGTCAGGTTGATTCATCTCTTATTACAATCGTGTCGGTTCAATTGTCGAACTTTTTACAGTGCCACATTTGGCATTGTTTTTCGACCACCTTCTTTGCATTTGTAATGTACAGGTTTAGTTTACGTTTTCAATACGTCTCTCATATCTTCCCAGAACCAAGAAGTTAACCCTTCGCGCTCGAAGACATTTCAACTGCAAATCTAAAATAATTTTTCCGGCTTCTAGTTCTTAAAATTTATGCATATGAAATTCCGTGACCTATATAACAATTACACTTTCAATAAATTTTTCAATCTGAGCTTCGGTGATATAAAAATAATTTTGGAAGGTGCCACAACAATTTCAATGGCGCCACTCGAGTGCAAAGGGTTAAGCGTCCGTTAAGAGATTAGTATACAGTCGCGTAGCCAAGTTCTTTACGTCTAAAAAAACGTAATCTAAAACGAGAAATTTTATTTACGTCTTCTGTCGAACTTGAGATGCCGTGGCGCCGCGAATGTTCCTTTCGTCGCGCGCATTACACAAACACACACCTACGCACACACACACAGCAGACAGACAGACCTGCGAAGCATTGTAACCGCGAGGTTTTTATTCGCCATAGAAGCGAGCAGAGAAACATTATAGATCACGATGTGTATACGTAGAGGCATATACATACGTAGTTGTCACAAGGAAACTCGTGCGCACTAGGACTTAAGTTTTTATCGAGCAATCGAGAGGACAACGGGGTCCACGAAAGTTCGCGACGAGACCGCCGTCTTCTCGATTAACACGCAAGTATTAACTACGTTACCTGATTTCCGTATCGATTATGCACAAAAATAAAAGAAACGAGCCGACACATTTAGCGACCAGAGCCCGAACCATAGACCTTAACGAGTAATAGAAGTCTTCCACCGTTGAATACTACTACACACACACCCCCGCCCCCATCGATACACCATATAACATTTCCATTTCTATCTATTTTATCTCTCGGTAAAAAGAAAAAGAAGAAAACAATAACCGACAATAAATCACCGCAAGTGCGAATGAACGGAAACGACTCTCTCTCTCTCTCTCTCTCTCTCTCTCTCAGTCAGTCACTGGATTCTCACGACCTCGTTTCGCTGTTAGGCAATTTTTTTCTTTATCGCGCGCCGACTATACTTGGAGCCTTCGGGCTTCGACCGAACACGAATCAATATTATAATATCTGTTTAATAAAATAAACAAACAATCTTTGAGAATCAGACTTTTCTTCTGCGAAGGAAAGCCGCTCGTCGTTTGCTCGTTTGGATCCTAACCGGCCCGAGATATGATCACTTCGTGGTAATTGGGGTGGTTGTCTTGGGTAGAATTACCTTACGGTCGGCCATCTTGTTCTACTGCGATTGTCGCACGTTCAGCTCCATATTAGCCAATTGTAAATGATTTCTAACCTGTTATTCTGTATTTCAGAGTGGACGTCGCCGCCAATGTGTCTCAGGACCGTAGAAGAACGCCAATACAACGAAACAAGTGCACTTTTCTCCTCTATAATTGTTCACGCGACGACAAAAGACGCGTTAAAAATTTTAGTTAAGAATTCCTCGATGACACCTCGATAACAATTGTCTTTCGACGATTTCGACGGCAATTGACACTCGACGACTGAAGAATCTCAGTAAGAGTTATTCCATACCATTGCTTTCGATCGTCGATAAAGGACAGTCAGCCTATGTTAACCCTTTCGCTACGGAACGCATTACCCGAGTAATCGACACCGAGTACTTTTCTTGTTCTCTAAATTTTACAGTGATATTTATTATATTTAGTAACATCATGTTGCTTTCTAAAATATAAAAGTTTGTAATCGTATTGTTTTAAATATTATAGTTAACTGTTTGTTGATTAACAAAAGTATCCCATGGTAAAATATGGAATAAAAGTATATATATAGTATGCATGTATATATACGCTCTTCGTATATAAATGCTCATTCTTCGACGGCGTATATATACGTCGGAGTGAAAGGGTTAATTCGACGTGTGGTGAGTTCATCGTAAGCACAGGTGACTGGACACAGCAGTGACAATGGTACTTCTCCACTTGTCATAAAAATGGACGACACTCGCTGAGAAATCTCGGTAAACTTTTGATTTCACTTCAACGTGTTGCCATCAAACTAATTAACGTGCTCGATTATTACAATAAAGTGTAATCGACTGCGGACATTTTCTCATCTATTCACCGATTTACAGGCATAAATTTCTGCGATCCGTCGATGGTTCTGTGTCGTCAAGAAAAACAGAACTCGGACGAATTTCTGTTTCAGTGCTTGCCGAGTGCTCGACTGTCATAAACGCATGTAATTTATAGTTCACTATAATTAATATAGATCGCTATAAATAATATAGTTCACTATAAATAATATAGTTCACTGATCGATATCACTTTTTGTTTATAAGACGTTTACAAGACGTCGGATATTTCTTTAATCGGGTAGTTTCGAGTTCGTTGAAGAAGAAACTACGAACGCCCGTGATGTTAATCGGTATGACGAGATTGTATTGTCACACGTAAGTTCTCATTTTCCTAGAAATAGATTCTCCCCGAATTGCAGTTTCTTTTTCAGCGATACTAATTTTGGTTGCGCGAGCATAATCGGCACATTGGTGCAACGGAGACGGATATTATCAGCTGACCGATCTGTCTTCGGTTCATTTTCTGTCACAATTACCTTTACATTTATCGGATAAGACGTTTTATTCTTAATTTTATTTATTTTTTAGTAAAAGTATACTCTGTGTCTTTACGTCTGTCGAATAAGATATATTTAGCTTTTTTTTTTATTGAAAAATCATAAAATAAGAGAATAGAAAGAATATGTCCTATTCGATAAATATAGAGCTAACAGGTGGAGTGCCACGTGACTGGCACCGAGCTTTCCGTTCAGGCCGTGTCAGTCGCCGGTGACTGACGCTTCGCGTCGCTGTGCCGCGGCACCAGCCGTCGGTCACTGATGACTGACGCTTCGCGTCGCTGTGCCGCGGTGTCAGCTCGGCGTCAGTCACCGGCGACTGACGCTTAGCAATTGCCGTGCTGCGGTACCGGCTCGGCGTCAGTCACCGGTGACTGACGCAGCACCCAACGTGTTAATCGTGCCCGAAAATGAGATCGAAGACACGGTAATCGGTCAGCGCGCAGTAACCGGCTCCGCCACCCTATCAAAACGCATTCCAGCCTCGTCGTCGCGAGACCATAGCGAATAGAAACCGCCGCGTTCTGAATGTCAGCCGTAACACACACGCGTCCTCCCGTCGTGCCCGTCGCCAGTCCCGCTAACCGATCGATATCGATTTCAGTGAGGTTCGCGCCGTCCATGTGTCAGCGGATCGTAGACCAATGGGCGAAGACGCCGTTAACGGAGATTTACCGGTGTCCCCGTTGCGGCAGGTGCTACAAAGCGAAGACATCGCTGCGACGTCACCTCGTGGTCGAGTGTGGCAAGCCGCCGGGCCACAAGTGCCCATACTGTGACCATCGCAGCAAGTATAGGGCCAGCATGTCGAAGCACGTGATGAACATTCACCCGAGTCTTCCTTATCCGTAACAGGTCGCCGTTCGAGCAGCGTGTGTATCTCTCTCAGCGAATAGCCGACGAGACACGGTCAGCCTCCGCTAGTAGCTCGATGTACAGTATGTTACCGCAAAAAAAAATATAACCGACCTCGATTGCCAGAGCGGCTGCTTGGCGAATTCTACTGTTACCTTATACATTGTTCACCCCGATGATCGCGCGCTCGAACAGCGTGCGATCGGTTCCGGCGAGCGTGTGTCGTTCACTTCAATGTTTCACACATACATCGTAACCGTGACTGCATCAAAACCGTTCGCTGTCATTTCATTCTCAAAATCGTTTCTATCCCACTATCGTCAATGTGTATATTCGTAACGTATGCATGCGACAGGATCACGCCGCGACCTTTATTTCCAGCCTGGATGAGACTCTGTCTACCCTTTTAACCCTTTCCATACCGCGACCGCGAGGAATACACGGTCTATATAGGGGTCCGCCGCTTTACGGATTGACCGAGCACGTGTTTACGGAGACGCCGACGTCTCCGACACCGTCATTGGTCCGTAAAAACTTGCAGATCTTGTCTATTAATCGCTGTCCAACGCAAAGCGGCGAGAAAATGACCGGGAGTCATTTTTCAGTGGCTCTAACTTCTTCTTCCTCCTTCGCGTTAGAAGAACGAAGAAAAGTTCTGCAAATATTCTTGGATCCTTTTTACACTGAGATACCTGCATCGTGATACGCATGCGCAATGCAGCGTTCAATTACAGCGTCGTATCGCCGTCTAAAAACGCTCCCATTCAATTGCAAGGTTATGTCTATCACTCTGCAAGCATTCTCGGTGTGGAACGGGTCTTAAGCCGTGACTCATTTAGACAATGTTTATACAAATGACAGTCTCAGACATTGTATATAGAAATTATAGACAATGTATAAGACAGAACGAATGTTATTTAGATCGCAAAATGTTACGTCAGGTTGTAGGCCTCGGAATTACCGGCACGCAATGTGACGCTCTCCAGGGCTACGCCCACTGCTGGCAGGAAAGGGCGGGGCTTGCGCAAAGAGTTGCGCACTGCGGCATGGTGCATCTACTGTGCGAGAATTGTTATAATTCTGAGCTGCAAACAGCGTTGTCATCGTAATTCAGAATTACAATGCTCACTCGGTAAACGCTCCATGCTATTGTGCTAGGACTCTCTGCGCATGCGTCGTCTCGTCTAACTACTTTTCCTACCTGCACCAGGCTACGCCTCCTGACTGTCGTCGCCGTTATCTCGTGGCTGCTGTTACTGACTCGAAACGGGTCAGACACGTACACTTGTTCTTTTATGAACATATGTGTGACATTAAAGCTACCATGCGTGAACAAGCAACCATAGTCAGTGGTCATAGTCCTCGCGATCCTCGCGTCGCGTGTCGACAATTCTCCCAGTCCTGCCACAGCGGAATCACGCTGTTACAGCGCCGGCATCCCGCGCTCGTCGCACGGTTCTCGAAGGGCTATCGAAAGGGGTGCGTTGGTATCGAAAGGGTTAAAGAGCAGCCGTCTCCGTTGTAGCGCGTTTACCGATAGACGAAAAAAAAACAGCTCGTCGGCTAGACGAATCTTTCCGTGCGACAAATGGCCGGAGAGGATCGACGTTGCCGCGTTTGGCACCCCGCAAACTAACCGAGGCACCCTCTTCTTTCTTGATTGCAGACTACGTTAAAATGCGATTCTTCATGACCGGCGTGCCCGAGGATCGGCGACGATCACGCGGACAAGGACGGTTCGCGTGCGACACCTGCGACCGCCGCTACCATCAGATGAAGAACCTGAGGCGGCACGTGATTAACGAGTGCGGCAAGCAACCGATGCACCAGTGCGCGTTCTGTCCTTACAGGGCGACGTACAAGTCCTACCTCCAAGTGCACATGATGAAGCACGCCAGGCAGGGCTTCACGCCGCGGACGGCGCCCGTCAGGCAGCCTCGGAACCCCTTAGTGTGAACAACCCCCACCAACCCCCCACCGTCATTCCAAGTGACCCGCGAAACAATTAGATGATCGGATTTAGACGTAGACAGACCGATGTAAACACTATCCACACATGATTTCTCGCTCCTCTCTCTCTCTCTCTCTCTCTCTCTCTCTCTCTCTCTCCCTCTCTTCGTTGCGATCGATAGCTTCACCATGATCCGAGTATTAGCCGTTTGTGTACGATTCCGTTGAAAAATAACGAGCTATCGATTTTACTTGGTTTTATGGGGTTGGCTTGACGACGACAGAGAGTCCCGCTCGATGGTTGAAGATGATCTGCTGCGCGACACTGTTTTCTATGCTCGCGAACGGTAGTTGCTCGAGCAGCAGTAACGCTCGGGGACGGATGATCGGTTGTCCGTGTTTTCTTTGTCGTCGTCGAAGCAACGCCAACGCGGTCGAACAGTGTCCCCTGCATTTTATTCTCGACGGAGTCTTCGGCGGTGCGGCGACGACGAGACTTTTCACGACGAAACCGGACCCCTGCGTATCACGCGTACGGCGAACCGAGCGCGCCGGTGTTGTCGGACGTTGTCGCATTTCCATCGAGAGAATCGCTCGTTGAGTCGTTGGTAAATGTCTGTGTTGTATTAGTGGTTGACGCACCGCTGTCACGGCGTCCGTCAGCATGCGAGAGCCATTTCAAGGTGGATTCTATATGCGAGAAGAATGAGACTGTAAACGTGTTCATGTAAACGTGACAAATAAAAAGGTCTCAATGCACGTGTGCAAATGCATGAAGTTTCGAACATTTGTCGCGAACATATTTACCGCGATTTATTTGTCGCGAATTATTTGTTCGAAAATATTCGCCGCAAATACGTCGCGTTAAAAAGCAAGACACGTTTACGTAAACTTCGATCGATTGTTTCCACGTTCTAGAGTCTATCGCTGAAATGGTTTCCACATGCTGCGCGGACCACACTGTATCAATCGCTTTGGAGCGTCGAGAATGCGCTAGTACTCTCCTTCGCTCTCTCGGTGTATTCTCGTGTGTTACTTCTGTCGAACGGTGGACGCAAAGGCGAGACTTTCTTGTTTCGACCAGGAAAAAAAAAAGGAAGTTCCAAGCCTCGAAAATCGCTCGCCGACTGTGTTGCCCAACGGCGTAGGACGAGCGATTTTCCGAAGCGTCGAACCTCAGCTTCAGCTTCTCAACGTGTACAATAATCGGAGTCGAATGTGCGAGTGTTGCAGCGTATTCTAGCGTCTATGTTTGTGAATTCCGCGATTTAGAGCACGGAATGTAACCCCGCGAAGATAACCCGGATCCGGTTAACCAAGAAAGGTTATACTCTTGTCATCCGTTGTAACCCTGAGGGATCGGTTCTTGTGTCCTCGAAAGAGCGGGGTTGTATTAATGGGTTGAGAACAGTTGTAACGTTGCTTTTGGTTATTGGAATAGTTAAGGAGATTTTAAACGACGTTAGAACTGTTAGGGTGATTTGGACTATAATTGAAGTCGGATGCCATCGTGAAAACATTGACTTTACTGTAAATATTATTTTTAATATTTTAATATTTTACACGTTTTCTTTTCGTTGGAAGTTTATGCTTATTTTTCTATTTCTTACTCGTAATTGTAAAATATGGACACATGCAATATTTAAAAATTATATATAGTTTCTATGTAAAGTTTACATTACATTTATTTTTTAAGTGATATATTTTGATGAGACTCTGTGTCCGAATTGTTATTAAAAATTCGGATGTCAAGGATCAAGGTCTACTCGATTTTTTACGACCGTTTTAAATGAGACCAGACATTTAGTCTCCTGGTTATAAAAATTGATAATAACGTTTTTAAAGTATATCGATCATTGATATTAAACAATTGGACACAATGTTAGCGATCTTTTCGAAACAACACGGGGAAATGAGCCTAAGTACATTCAAAAGACATTCTTTGTCTATTATGCTCTCCATAGTTTACTAAACTATATATTTCTATATATTAACCTGTTAGCTGCGTGCGACGTGTACACACATCTCAAGGAAATAACAATTATTACATCTTATACTAAAAATATTTCTTCTACGATTTATGTCGAAACACTTATGGTGACATATTCTTAAATTTCGCACGCTTCAGAATAATTTGAGAGCAATTGTGAAAAAGATCGTAGAAAGTATAATCGATAAAATTCGTAAGAAAATTTATCTTCCAAATATATCGACGCAGTTAACTGGTTAAGAATAAATCGTGTTCTAATTATTTAAAATTAATTCGTAGATAACGTCGACCGAATTACACCAGGGAATGACTGCATAGTTTCATTCTATGTGTTATGGTTGCAATCTCGGTTCTGAAGCTTTTCGATTGTAACCCGCTCTCACAGGATTAATCTGGATACCATTCAAGTCCAATAACCAAAGTCACGATTTACAGAGGCTATCGAGAACCGCGACCGACACGGGTTACGTTTCCCCCGATTTAGAAGGCCAGTTATCGCGGATTTAATAAAAATCTGTCATGTTCGGTATCGAAAGGCTGTGTGTACCACGTTAATTCACCCTTGAAAAAAACAAACTAGCCTCCCCGTTCCGCCCGTCTCCCGATTAATCATTCGATTCTTCAAGGTTTATGAATCGCCCGCCGAGAACCTCCCCCCGGCTCTACCGTAGACAGGAGATGCGAGATTCGCTCGACGAGACCGGTTCGCCTCTCCAGCTAACGGCGTCACTCTGTTGTCTGTTTCAGTGGGGCAGTACCCGGCGATGATGGTGTTCAAGCACACGTGCGGCACATGCGGCAAGACCTACAAGCACAAGCACCATCTAAAGAGGCACCACGACTTCGAGTGCGGGATCGATCCGAAGTTCAAGTGCCCGTTCTGCCCGCACCGTACCAGGTACAAGAACAGCCTGATGAAGCACATACTGGCCAGGCACCAGCACCTGCTCGAACAGAACGCCGTCCAGTACGGTCCGCAGCAGGTTCTCAACGTGTACGGGGATATCCAAGGGACGATGTTCACCTCCTACCAAGACTTCGCGCAGAACTTATAAGACTCCTCGAACTCCTCGAACAGCATGTACTTGTACATACCCGATCCTCGCTGATCAATAGTAGCCGTTTCCATAGTTGGTTCCCACCACCGCGTGTGTCACGTTCGACGAATTTTTTCGCCTACGATGGAAGACGTCCTAACCCCCCCTTTCCCCGAACGATGTTGTAGACGATCTGGATATTGTTTCTGTTGTAAATAAAGATAATCTGTATTTTACGTTCACACGAATTCTCTGTTCGCTTCTCGTTCGCAGATGTATGCTGAGAGATGACACACGCACACAGAGACGCGCGGGATATTGAAAAAGACCCGCCGCGTACATCATTGTTGACGGACTATTAAATTCCCTTCTCTTTCGTTTGCTCGTTTCCAGGCAGCGGCTACAGCGCGTCGAATTGGACGGTGCCGGCGCTGCCGTCCACGTCGAGGGTCGCCGCGTACACCAGGCATCTACGGTCGATGACGTTGAGGGACAGGATAGGCAAGGTGCACCGTTGGAGCCCGAGGAAGTACGTCTGCACCGCGTGCGATCGTAATTTCGCGCTGATGGCGTCGCTGACGCGGCACCGGGCGTTCGAGTGCGACGGCCAGCCGTCCGCGGACACCGAGAGGATCGACCACGAGATCCCCCAAGAGAGAAGGCGAAAGAAGAAGTACGGCTGCCCGAACTGCGACCGCCAGTACGCCGTGTTCACGTCCTTGTGGAGGCACAGGCACTACGAGTGCGGCGTCGAGCCAAGGTTCACCTGTCCGATCTGCAAGTTCAAGTTCACGCAGAAGGGCAACCTCGACAGACACATCCGGAGCAAGCACTAATCTTCCGGCGACGTGGCGCTGCAAATCGGCGACACGCGTTTATTATATAAATATAAATATCGGGGCATCCAGGTTTATTTTTCTTGTACAAGGGAACTCGATCTTATCCTAGTTCGACCATTTTGCAACGACTTTCTACGTTTCACGTAGGATCTTGTAGCGTTTCTCGTCAACATGCTCCTCGACCCTTCTTTCTCGAGTCTGTGCAATGATACAGCTACTTTCGCGAAACAGGTAATTATCGAACAAACGTGCTGGACTGTCTCAGTCAGGCTGAGAAAGGGAACACAGGGCCAGACTCGACAACAAATTATTAATTTGCGCATTTCTTTACCGTGTACGTTTCTTTTTTTTTCTGTTATCGTGTCGTGTCTTGCTGTATAACGTGTGTTAATTGTGACGTGTGTTATCGTTGCCCGTGAAAGACAATACGATCTCTATGTACATAACACGTGTTTTTACGAGGCTATCTCAAAACGGTATAGCGTATATAGTCCACCTTCTCAGGTTATGCTAGCGGAGTTTTTTTTGGACAAGTGTGTTACCAATGTCGTTACTGAGTGTACAAATTATTCTGTTAACCGTAGACGAGCCAGTCATAAGCGAATTTTCAAACACGTAGTAATATATTATATAAATATATACATATATGTTGCATGAAACATAAGGTATATGGTCCTGTTAGAAGTTGTCCTGGTATTATCGATCATCTTCGATCACGGAAGTTCGCCTAATTTAGGGACGCGATTAGCATAATACAAAGAATTTGGGAAAGAAGAAGATTCCTTGTGGCCAAAGGTGTATATATATATATATATATACTTTGGTTCGAGAGCAACTCGTCGAACCGTTAATTATATTGTATCACATGAAGCGGCACGCTTCGAACGCAATAAATCGAGTAATTAAGCAAATCCCGCAAGTCCACGATGTATCGACTTCTTGTCCGTAGGAACACAGGTGAGAAACGTTTGTGCGAAAGGTCGACCGTAGATCTTGCGAAGGAGGGATCAGTCGATGTGCTCCCTATAGCGAGCTAAGAGACGTCGAGCTCTTTGCCGTCCTAGACAACGATGTCTAGGGGGGTTTGATCGGGCGACGTTGATCACGAGGACGCGCGATCAATGATTTTCCCCTCGAATAGCTTTCGACGAGCGAGAAAAGTTCTGTCGGCTCGTCAGAGCTGTCCAAGGAGCGCCGACCCAGCGCGTCCGTTTGTCCGGAGTGCGCGTTGCCCCGCGCGCGCGCGGTGTCCTCGGATCGTTTCGTATCATCGGTACGTTTCGTTCGGGATCCGGTCCGTTGATTTCTCTAACACATTATCTCGTTTCTTTTTTCAGGGTACAGGAGGAGCCACGTGTACCGCAGCCAGGTGGCGCGGAGCAATCACGCGGCCGTCCCGGAGACGCCGCTCGAGTGTCCCCAGTGCGGTCGAACGTACAAGATGAAGCGGAACCTGAACACTCACATGAGATTCGAGTGCGGCGGGCAAAGGAACTTCACGTGTCACATTTGCCCGGCGAAGTACACTCAGAATATCGGGCTGCGACGGCATTTGCTCCAAAAGCACAACACGTACCTGCCGCCGAAATTCTCCATACCGAAACGCATTCTCGCCGGCGTGCACGAGCCGAAACAGTACACTTGAACGCGCGCCCCGTCGTCTCCTCTAGTTCCTAAACGATTTTAACGTACCTCGTCGCAACGTCTCTCGTATGTTATCGAATCGCGGGCGGTTTCCCATTTCGTTTCGTTCCGAGGCAAACGCTGGTTGGGTCGGCCAGACGAAGGAGATTAAACCAGCCTCGGCAGACCCCGAACGACAGACTATACACGGAGGGTAGTAAAACTATGCAGCGGAAATTCTATGTTTCATTTTACAGTTCTTCCGACACTTGATAATATATTTTTCACCGGATGACGAAGTATTCCTACGATTGTTCTTCAACGTTTGACCGTGGAGAGAGAGGGAGAGTTTTACAGGTATTGTAACGTTCCGACACGAGCGTCGAAAAAAAACAGCGGACGAGGCGCGTTCGACGCTCTTCGGTGAACGATGAACTTGTCATCGGTTAGACGAATTTCTCGTTTTAGTACGAATTCAGGATACATGCTAGGTTAAAGCGTAGAATAATGGTGCTGATCGATTTCAAGCGCGTGAAAGCGGAGGCTTTTATATTCTCTCGCGCGTCGCGTTTAGGTCTGCGCGGGATGTACGATTGTTTGTTAAACGATTCTCTCGCGGAATAAAGAGTGTATACAATCCCTAGATCCCTCTTTCATTCTTCATAGTACGAGTCGCGGCTTCTGGGCGGCGACCTGTAGCTGCGCAACCACCCGACCGTCTTAAAGCGAAATCGGTACTTTGTGACAATGTAGCGGGGCGCTTCACGTTTCGTTTTTATTGTATTTTTTCAGAGCTGGCGATCGGTTGGGCCACCAGGGACGATTGCTACAAGAGCACCGAACCGTTCACTTGCCACCGCTGCGGCAGGTCGTATCAAATGAGGCACAATCTGGTGAAACATTTGCGATTCGAGTGCGGCGGACACAAGCACTTCGCGTGCAGCTTGTGCCCGGCCAGGTACACGCAAAACGGCAAGCTCAGGCAGCACATGCTGAACGCGCATAACATCTTCGTTCCGCCCCGGAAAACTTGGGGCCGGGCCGCTTACAATTAGGCCGCTTTTTCGACCGGTGAATCGGCGGTGCACGGTGAAATTTACGATTCGATTTACTATCAAATTTACCATTTAATTTACTATCAAATTTACGATTTAATTTACTATTAAATGTATGATTGAATTTCATATTAAATTTATGATTTAATTTCAAATTAAATTTATCATTAAATTTCATATTAAATTTATAATTAAATTTCATATTAAATTTATGATTAAATTTCATATTAAATTTATAATTAAATTTCATATTAAATTTATCATTAAATTTCATATTAAATTTATCATTAAATTTCATATTAAATTTATGATTTATTTTCAAATTAGATTTATGATTAAATTTCATATTAAATTTATGATTAAATTTACGATAAAATTTATGATTAAATTTCATATTAAATTTACTATTAAATTTAGGATTAAATTTGCTATTAAATTTACGATTAAATTTACAATGAAATTTAAACGAAGATAGAAAACAACTGTAGCAAAAAGGATGAAGACGATCACGTCTCGATAAGATACGACTGATAAAATAAAAGTGCAAGATATGAATCGCTTTCTCAATCAATCTTGTTTGCGCTCGAGGGCTCCGTAGCGGGGCCATTTAAAATTGATCTTCATTGTCTCCGTTGCGGAGCCCTCGACTTTGAAGATTAATTTTAAATGTCCACGCTACGGAGCCCTCGACTGCGAAGCGATTGTTGTTTAGAACAGCTTCGAGCACAAATTGTTAATAATTGCAGCACTAATTCGCAGCCAAGATTCTTGCGATTAAAACGAGAGCCGGACATGATGTAAATTGATCTAAGTTCGTCGAAGGGTTTCTTGTTATTTGGAGTGGGCTACGACATAACCTTAACCCTAATTTAGTTGGTCACGAAAACTTGGAAACCTCTCTGCATGCAACAACCCCTTCACACCATCGAAACTGTATATTTCAGAATTATGTGTCTCTTTCTATAGAATAGCATAGTCATTCTATAGTAAAGTTACATCTTGTTTGGACTTTGTTTTAGTCGGAGGTACTTCGGCTATTCATTGATGCTGCATTTATAAAGGTGAAGCAATAATTATCGAAAAGTTGTTGAGGTTATGTCATGGCGTTGAGGCGTCTCTTTAACCCCTTGCACTATAACAATGAGCTGGATTCGTCACATAGATTCTCCATGCAAGATCTATTTAATATAATTATTTATTTTTCCTAAATCGAAATAAAATTTAATTCTTCTGTTATCGAAGATTACGAACAAATAAGTAATTAATCAACGCAGCGTGAAAAAGTCGTAGTACAAAGGGTTAACAGTTCGTCATCAATCGGTCATTTCCGACAACAAAACTTATCGACGGTCAATTCTTAAAAGCAAAAAACCGTCGCGTAACATGTAAATTTAACCGTGCACTGTCGTACATCGCCATCCTAGCTATAAAAATTCGAATGGAAATTTCTAAGAAAAAGTATTCGTCCTTCTCGCAAAAATCGCAAATAGCAGTTTCTTCTTTTACTAGCTAATTTTGTTTCGCTGATTTCTTAAAACAATTATCAACGCGACTGTGTTTTTCCAATAAAAAACACGATCGACGTAGTATTTTCAATAAGAACACGATCGGCGTAGTATATCACACACACACGCAGTTGTAAGTAAACGGCAATAGTTGTTGTTAAAACAAACATTTTATATACCGTGCTTCTTTGTTTCGAAGCCTGAAAAGAATTTAATAAATTGAAACTGATGAAGTGTTTTCGCCGATGATTCAATGATTAAACGTCGACGATTCGTCGCGAATTATCTTTCACCTTCTTGCAGACGTTCTTGGCGCAATTTTTAGCGTAAATTACATGACTATTGTATTCGCAGATTTATGTTCGTCGATTTTTCGTTGGGGACACTTCTTCCGTTCGCATTTCGCCGAGGTAAGTAACGCAATTGTTTTCACGGAGAACGTGAGACAATATATAACGAGGTAACGTGGTATGTCGCTCTTTTTGCATAACAATAATTCCTCGCGAACTATATTTTAACTGTAAGAACGACGAACAATGTAATTGAAGCTTTAGGGTTTAAATCTTCTCTTGGTAATTATTTAAAATGTGCGCACGATGACTTCGAGATAATTATTCTAATATTATTCTAATATTCTAGATTAGGTCTGTAATAAAATAGGTGAGGATGTTATTAAATTAATCCTTGGATATATTATAATTTAATTAAAAATCGCGAGGCACTGTACGCAATGCTGGGTGATATTCAAACTGAACCTCCAAACTGGATGACCTTGACAAGATATTTCAGGGTAATTACAATTTTCGAGGAGGACCATTTGCCAAATAATTACCCTTTTGCTAGCATACTGCACTGTACACGGATAAGTCGATTTTAATGGCGTAATTGTTAAAGAAAGAAAGAACGGTGAAGGTTTGTACAGAAACTGGCTGTAGAGATTTCATCGTCTAAACATTGATTTCAACCTCTGTTCGGAGGATCTCGTGATTCTCAATCCGGACACTGTTCTAAACAATTAGCTTAAGTGTCATGATCAAACCGTCAGTTTCAGTCAAAGGTTCTCGGAAACGGTAACGAATCCATCTCAGCCTCTCGTCCCTCGAAAAACCTAACTCTCGGTGAGTACTGAAGAATGGGGCGCGCACACCTTAGCAAAAAATCGAGGAAAAAGTTCCTACCGAATCGCGGAGAAGCAGCGCGTCGACACGCGAAGGGCGGCACGGTAACCGAAGGATCAGCACTGTTAATACTAATCGTGTTACGAATATCTTTTTTCAGGTTTCGCCGCGACGTACGCCGGCCACGATCCGTCCGCCACGAAGACCGGCGAGCCGGAGTGCGTGGACATCACCGAAGAGAGGGAGTTCCATTGCCCCAGCTGTGGCCGGAGGTACTCGCTGAAGCACAACCTGATGAGGCACATGCGGTACGAGTGCGGCGGCCAGCGAAGATTCTCGTGCGTCTTCTGCCCGAAGAAGTACACGCAGAACGTCACCCTCCAGAAACACCTGCTACGGTACCACAACATACCGGTGCCACGGAGAAGATGCGATCCGCAATCCAGACCCTACAATCCTCTATCGAACGTCGAGAATTGAGAGACACCGCTTATCGCAGCCTTCTTTTACCACCTCTTCCCCCCCGTGTAGAACTGAATAAACGATTGCTCGCAGCTCCGGTGTCGATTTGTCGATTTATTTGTCACTTTTGTGGATCGTTCGAACGATCTATCTATCTATCTATCTCTCTCTCTGCTCATGGTAATAATACGTGTTCATCTTTGTAACGAGAAGTTCTAACAAAAATGTCTTTACCTTGTGATGTGCACACTCAATTAAACGTACCTTTATAGATAGTACCACCCCTTTATTACTCTCATTCAGTCTCCACGGAAGAACACGCGATATCATCACAATTCGAAAGTAAGTCATTGCTTTATGGGTAGCTCGCGCGTTGGTCGATGTCGTTGCCAGTCTCCGACGGTGTTCCCTCTCTGGTTCCTATGTCAGTAACCGGGCGTAGAGTTTATTGACAATAAAAAAAAAAAGAAAGAAAGAAAAAGAGAGAAGGAAGGTGAAAGAAAAAGAAAGAAAAAAGACGAGAGAGAGAGAGAGGGGTTTGTCTACGAGGCCCGTCCGAGACTGGCAAGAGAGCTTGTTTCACCGACGAAAGTCGTAGTAGACGTGGCTGTACAGATGGCAAAAACACGGGGTTTACACCATTCGCGGCAGACACGTTTACCATCGGTTTCGGAAGTGGTTCTTTCATGTTCAAAAAAAAAAAAAAGAAAAAGAAAAACAAACAAACGAGTATCTCCGACGAAATCGACGAGAAAAGAGGAATGAAGTCCGAATTATTTTGCATCGTCATCTAGAACGCGTCTAAGATAGAACGGCCATTGACAGTCGATGTTTTTCTTTCGGTTGAACAGGCTTCCCGAGATCCCGGTTCACCTGCCAGCAGTGCGGCCGTGGGTACACAATGCTGTGCAATCTGAGGCGGCACATGAAATGGGAATGCGGCGGCAAACGTCAGTTTCCTTGTTACTACTGCAGCTACAGTTTTACGCAGAAGACGAGTCTTCAGCGTCACCTAACGGCAATCCATAAAATCGACGTTATCAACGGGATGGAGCCCGGTCTGCTATTGTAGACGATAGTGTGTCACACCGAGTCCTAGAAATCCCGTAGACGACAGTCGTCATCGATCCGAGCGACGACCGTGGCGAGATACGGTCGCGGGTCGGATGAGAGAAACACCTGTTCATCTCCACTTAACTACTACTTACCACGTTTACCTTTTATCCTTCTCCACACCGCAGGTCACCGTCTCGCTTAGCTTCTCCTCGTAACACGTTCCCCTTAACTATACGCTGCTTGTATCTCTCTCTCTCTCTCTCTCACTCTTACTATACCCTCGTATAATCCTCCATTGTCTCTGATCTAACCCGTTCGACTCGGTTTTTTTTCAATCTCTCGATAGTCTAATTTCCAGTGTCCCAGAGTTGTGTGTAGCAGGATCTCGCCGTGAGAGAATCGATCGGTGTCGATTAGCACCGTGAACGGAGTCACACGGAATGCCGGGGGCGTTATTGTAGGCCTCCGCTGGTTGCTCCGATGGTGGTACCCTGTCGATACTCACGAGCCCTTAATTAACGCGACTGTGCTATTGATGTTCTTCTAGGTGTCGCCGAGTCGATGGCCGGCCGCGGTCAATGGGCATGCCGTAAATACGGGCACGCCGGCCAGCCGGGGCACGAAGATCAGTTGCTCAAGTGTCTCCAGTGCGGCAGAGGTTACAAGATGAAGCACAGTCTCATCAAGCACCTTAGGTACGAGTGCGGCGGTCGTAAGAACTTTGCCTGCGACCTGTGCGAGTCCAGGTACACGCAGAACGTGAACCTGAGGCGTCACCTGATGAAGATCCACAACGTCTATCGACCGCCCCTGGTCAACTTCGGCCGGAAGACCCTCTGATCGCCCGACTCGCCGCCGCCCGAAGATCGCTCTACCTACGAAGAGATCCGCCTCGAAGACTCTGTTACGTCGCGCGGAAGATCGGCCGGTTCTAGAGTGTTGCCGCATCGACGTCGAAGATCACGTAGCCGGTCAAGATCACCTCAGCTTGAAGATTAGTGAACATTTTAGAAGTTTCTTGACAACTTTTTCCGAATTGGACATAGACGAAGTGTTAATATTATTGTTCGAGTTCCTCGGTCCCTTGTACAGAGATTGTATAGTTGTACACACGGTCGGACACGGACGGCGTCGCGCACGCGCGTTAGCGTCCGCTTTTTCGGTTACTTTTTTTTTTTTTAGAGAATTTTGCGTGCCCGAGCGTGTACCTTGAATCAGTATCGTTCCGATTTTACGCAGTTGCAATGTTACCGAGGTCTATCCCTTAAATCGCCCGCTTCGAGCATATCGATATGCTTAGTTAAACGTTTAAAAACTTGGACAACGTGTCACCTAGCGACTAGTGACAGAAATAAAATGCATAACAAGAAAACTGTTGAACGCATTCTGTTGTAACGTACACGAGCGCTTTTTTATATCCGGCAATCGATCGATCGATCGATCAATCAATCACACGTACCTTGCACGATGATCACTCGTCTTCCACGCTCGAAGATCAACAAGCTTTTACAACTGCTGTTACACGCGTAAGTATTCGAATGGGCGGCGTACGAGACTGTTGTCGAACGAAATGCGCGTAAAGAAGTCCAATTTCCAAACTGAAACCGCAAGAAGCTGCGCGAAAGATTTTAAAACGTGCCTGATCAAAGTAAGATGAACATTCGACGATGTCTATGGAATTGGTAGAATATTAGATTGTTGAATTATTTGGTTGTAAATATATTGAACAAAGGGTGTAGTTGCGAAGAACATTCTGTTCGGATTTGCACGTTTCGGTGGAATTTTTATGAAAAGAATCGTGTTGTCTTCTAGAGAACTTCTTTGAAAAGTATTCTCGTGGAACAGATACTGTACACAAAAAGTTCCATGGGAACGAAGTTTTTGAAATCGTTTATTTAAAAGATCGATATGAAATAAGTAAAACACTGAATTATTACATGGAGGGTTTATTTCATAATATTATATAATATTATCTGCAAATTAAATTATTATAACGATCATTCAAGATGAATAAAACACAGAATTATTATATGGAGGGTTTACTTCATAATATTATATATTATCTGCAAATTAAAGAAATGGCATAAAGATCAAAACATAAATATTCTTATTAGATACGTTGAATAAGAAGAAAGTTAGGTTAGTTTTATAAGAAAGATATCTTTTTAAAATTTGTAGGCCTAATTTATTAGTTTCATAATTATTTAGTATACGTTTCAATATTGAAAAACTGGTGCTGTCTTGTGGAGATTTTATAGATGCTATCTTCCTAATAATTTAATTAATTACTGCTCAATTTTTACTTTCAAAATGTTTTAATTCTAGTCAAACCGGAATTTTTATAGTATGAGAATTTTTTTAAAACGTATAATGTAGCGTATGGAAAAGTTTAGAAAATTGTTTAAATCCTTGTAAAAATAGCCATTGTATAATAGGTTTTTTAGTAGGTTTTATTATGTATTAAATCGCCTAGATTTTGTTGCTTACACGTGATAATTGCAAAATGAGATTCATGAGCTTTTTATTTTAATAGTACCATTATGCAGATTTTGTAGTTATTATCGCTTATTATTATCGAAGAATATTATGCAAAAATAGTTCGAGTTGCTCAAGTTGCAATCTATGTAATTAAGAATCATTTCCATCGAAAAAAGATCTATTATAGTGGAAATGAATTGCCATCTACGATTCTGTATTATTTAATTGCTTTGTCACATATTGCTTATTTATTATACTACTTATTAATTATATTGCTTATTTTTTATAATCTATATTTTATATATCGCTTATTTTTTATATTCTGTTTCGATTATATTACTTTGTCATATATAACTTTTATTATTCATCGTTAATTATGCAACGTTACATTTCGTTAATTACGCAGGATAGAGAATGAATAATATATATAGTATTGTTCAAAGCTCCAGGTTATAACTAACTATTAAAAAATAGTTTGAATGTTAATAATTTCTTTTTTAAATATATTCTTTTGAAAGCTTAAATAATTAATTATATAATTGTGTCACAGGTTAGTATACAGGTATTTTATTAAAAAAAAGGCAGTACTTAAAAATGAAAAATCTTGGTTTCATAGTAATTTTAGCGATATATTATTAAAGCGAAAATATTATACCTTAAATTTATTATCGAAACGTATAAAATATATTCTGGTTTAAGTATCTTTTAAAATAGAAAGAAATAGAGCGCATCAATATATATATATATTATTGCAAAGTTGATAAAACACAGAGCTAATATTGTGTATTTGTTAACATGTAAATATCTCGAAATGATTTCCATAATTTATGAATTATGATAGGGAAAGACCTGGTACATAATTAAAAAAACGACGTCGAAAGAGACATTATAAACTCTACAGAAATGTTAATAAAACAATAGCAATTAATATCAAAGAGATCCACTAAACATTGCCAACGTAACAACGTACAAATAATTTAGACGTTTCAATAAATTTTCTATTCGACTATTCTACCAATTCTGCAAATGTTAACGCGACTCTGCCTGACTTTATTCACGCATTCACAAAACGTGCACATCATTTCGGTGTTATTTTGGAAATTGGACCGCAACGTTCGCATAAGTTGTATTAACAACAGTTCAGGACGCAATCGTTCGAATACTTTCGCGGGCAACGCCACGCACATATTTTCTACGTAAATGCGCATCAAAACGTAACAATTCTTCAAGATTATTTTCGAACAATTTATTTTTCTCTCATATTAACTGGAAATCGTTGAGGCTTTAACAGCATTCATTTTCTGTTTTATCGTTGTTGTTATTATTTTTTTTTTTTTTGTTAACTTTTAATCTGTCGTATTACTCTCATTGTTCCTTTCACACGAGAATGACATTCCCGTTATATTTTTTGCGATCTAACACTTTCTACTCTGCTCGACGATCAGCTCATGTCGAAGATACTCATCCTGCGTATTGTTCCTATGTACAAGTACGTATATACTACAATTTAATTACTCGTTCGCACAGAATTAATTTCGTAAAACTGTCTAGGCGAAGTTATCTCCCTTTTTTTTAACCCTTTCGATTCAAAAAAAAAAAGAAAAGAAAAGAAAACTGAGAAAAAAGGAGAACGAAGAACGATCATTTAAGAAAAAGAGAAAAAAAAAACGAAGGATTTTCTTTTTTTTCGTTACAGTTTGTTTCCCAATATATTTGATTTTTCGTAGCTCACTAATTTTTCTCGCTCTCTCTCTTTCTCTCTCTCTCTCTTTATCTCTCTATACGTATTCAAGATTCTTTTATTCTTCGGGATTTCTATGGCTGACACCTGTCTAGCCTCGATAAATATTTTCTCTCTCTTTTGCTCTTACAGTACTTCTCTCTCTTACTCTCTTTCTATCTCTCTATCTTTCTCTCTCACTATTTTTCTCTCTGTCTCTCTCTCTCTCTTTCTCTGTTAGCCACCTCAGGGACGATCCCATTAGCGTCCCACCTAACATGCGATATTTCTCTGTTTTCTTTTCCAGAGAGCAAACCGCCGTCCGATTACCGGCCGATGTACCTGAAGCCGCCATGTTTGCCGTCGACCGAGTTGCCGAACAACGCCGCGCCGCCGTTCGACCCGGGCCTGAGCTGCTCCGGCGACCACCGGCTGATGTTTCAGGGTTCGGCCGCCTGGATCCCGGAGACCGACAAGCCGTACATGTGCTCCAGCTGCGGCAAGGGTTACACGCACATCTTCACCCTGAACCGCCACCGTCGCACCGTCTGCGGAAAGATCAGGAACACCAGCGGCAAGTGGAAGTGCCCGCGTTGCACCAGGTCCTACGTCACCGAGGGCAACCTGGTCCGCCACGTGCGGTTCGAGTGCGGCGTCCGACGGAAGTTCTGCTGCATCTTCTGCAACCGGAAGTTCACGCAACGGTGCAGCCTGATCAGACACCTGCGGAACTTCCACAACGAGAGCTTCGACAGCAACAGCGGCGCCGGCGTGCCGGCCGAGTACCAGCCGGCGATCAATCCGTGTCACGTGGAGGTCAAGAGCCCGGACACCACCAGAGTACCTATTTGAGGGCGACCGGGCGACGAATGGCACTCGGAAGGCGGGAAACGCGGTTTTTTAACGGACGGTTCGTTTTAGGGGACGCGGGTCCGTGGTAGCGTCCCGTACGCGCGGGGACTATAGTTCGGTCGAATTAGCAGACGTTCGCCGAACATCGACGGTTTTCCTCGACCGCCGCGCACCAGGGGGTGCTTCTCGTTACGGCGTTTCGGCGACTCGCTCGGAAGTACGGCGCCCGGGTTCTCGCTTTTCGTCTTCGACGTTGTTTTTAGGAGGCCGTGCTAAACCCTCGCGGAGTTCATTGAATTGATGGTTTTTTTCCTATGTACGCGTTTGAAGTGGTTTGGTTGGCCACCTCGAGTTCAACGAGCATGGGTGTCAATGTTTTATTCTATGGGAACTTTACAGGTAGTAATTAGTTGTACGCCGATAAGGTCGGTCTTTGAACGGCAAAGTTGCTCCGTTATGCGTAGTATCATTGTTAGACTGCGGATTTCATGGATCTATGGGGGAATCGAGTGTTTGCAATTTCATGGTAAATTTGCAATTTCAAGGTGAATCTGCATTTTCAAGGTGAATTTTTTAATTTAAAAGCGAATTTGCAATTTTGTTGTAAATTCGCAATTTTAATGTAAATTTGCAATTTTAATCTAAATTTGCAATTTTAATCTAAATTTGCAATATCAATTGAGAAATGTCGATGTACTACTTTTAGTTGATTAATGTTTACTCTTCGTTTCTTGTAATTGATTTTTATACTGTGTGAAAAATCCGCAGACTAATGTGTACGTTGCTCGACGGGTGTTATTAACAATTTCATAAATTTGTAACTTTTATCGAACGTTTCTCGTTAATTTCGCTGCGGTGAGAAAAAACTAGATTTACAAAAAAAAAATAATATAATATAATCATGAAATTATTATTAAAGAAAAAATATTATACAATACAATTGAACAAATTTTCAACTTGCAAATAACGCAGGAATTCGTAATCACGCTGGGTTTTCAAAATACGAACAGAAAATAGTTGTAAAATTTGTATTACGAGGTGATAGGCATCGTTCTGCGTTGATATTAAATTTCGATTCATTATTTTTATATTGCTTGATTCGTAATAAGAAAAGGTAGTTGTAAATTAAGCTGACAGAAGTGATTTCACATTCGACAGTTTTATTATACTGTGAAAATACGGTCACTGTGTCAGAAAGGTTTGTATTCTGAAAACGGAGTCTGATGTCGAATGTTTGGTTAGCGTCACTTGGAATTTGAACATTTGTTCTGTTGGCCAGGATAATTAACAGAAGGTTGACATAACCTTGATATAATTATTATAAAACATTTTATTATCATTTATCACATTTTAACAATTGCGTAGCCACGTTTTCGTAGCAATCATTTTTAGAGATTTCACGTGGATGAAAAGATCGTATTGTTATTATTATTTAAGCGCAGAGCGTCTTCAGGCCTGAGAGAAACCGACCAGGAGACCTGTACAGGTTATATGAAACGTTCCCTCGAAGCTACAAATTCTGGCGCTCGTCGAGCGACGTCACCGCGAAGTGCAATTTCTTTGAAAAATGTTCTCTCCGATCGGGCAATCTTATTATCTCGCAAAAATGATTCGTGTCGGTTGTTTTAACATTACATTCAGATGTCTCTGATAATCGCGGATCTCGGAAGAAAAACGATGAAATATAAATCAGGTTCGACACGAACGAATCGAAACGTGTTTCAGTACAAATTGAGCGGGACATTTTTTTACACGAATTGCAAGCTCGCTTGCAAGCGCGACGACAACACGCGGACGGACGATTTTTAGGTTAAACGAGGAAATCTATTGAATATAATTCAAGATCTGGGTACTAGATTTTCGGGAGGATTAATCGTAAGTTTCTAGACGATAGAGAGTAACGATAGATAAGAAATATTAAGCGTAACCTATGATTAGGTTTGCCAGTGGTCGGCTATTCTTTTTTTTTTTATTTTCTCTCGGCGATCTCGCCTTTCGAGGTTAGATCTCGCGGAGCATCCCCCCCACTACACGGTGCGCGGCGACGGAATGTTCGAGAAGCTGCGGAACACGGTTCCTTGCGAGAGAGATTTCTTTTTAAACATAATCCTACAGCAGTAGAGTTTCAAGTGTCACTTATGTATTAAGAAATTCACGTCGTGTTACGTAGAACTTAGCCTAAGTAAGGATGGTTTTTAGAAGAAAAAAAGAAAGTGGTAATTGCGCGCCCGCGCGCGCGTTCATATTCATTCGAGAGAAGCGCACGCCGCAAGCGGAAGTGAATAAGGAGAAGGAGGAGGAGGAGGAGGAGGAGCTTGGTCAGCCAGAAGCGAATGGTTCGACGCGTTCGACGTTCACAACCAATCGGAGACGATTCTTCTTGGTTCGAACGGGTTATCCTTGACGTAAAACACCACGCGTGGATATACTAATCGCTGGCGCGAGCGGCGGCTACTCGAAAAAACGGCTGGAATACTGGTATGGCCTTTTAAATCGATAAGCTTTTGACTATCAGAAGAATCTATATATATATACATAAATATATATAAATAAATATATAATATTTCGAAGGGTAAGGTTACGAAAAGTGGCACTGAGTACGGCGAAAAAGGAGCGTTTTATCACGGCGAGAACAAGATGGCGGAGTAAACACGGGTCCCTTTCGGGGGAGACGTTTAATCGAAAATTTTTGCGACGATTGCGTGCCCTTTTTCTTAAAAATAAAAAGTGTCTTATAGCTGGATATCTTTTGTACGTACATCGAGGATGTATCCGAGTACAAGATCAAGATACGCTTTGTTGCTCGTTCTTTAAAAAAAAAGAAAAGAAAAGAAAAGAAAATGAAAACAGAGAAAGGAGATGGTAAACAGAAGCACGAAAAAATGTTTTCGCGATACTAAAGGCTGATTATTTGATATATATATAGCGCGCGTGTTGGGCTTTCGATAAGTTTTATGTTATGTTTTATTCAACATTGTCGGTTATAATACGTTGTTTTGTTTCTGTAGCTGTAAAAGCTCTGCGGAGCACCGCAGACGGTAAAACACACGGCTTAACTTGTCGCGCTCGCGTGCCCCGAATTACCGCGTCACTTTTATCTATATTATTTTATGTAATCGGTAACCATACATATATATATACATATACATATATACAATCTTAATTTTAGTGCATTTGTCAGGAAAGTAGGACAAAAAATTGTTCGGATTTGCAGCCGTAGAATCGACGATCTTGCAAGCAGTTTTTAAACACGAGAAATAGGAATCTTGATCACGTTCTCTTTACTAATTATTAATTCTAATTGTTATCAATTCTGATCGGCGATGTGATTTACGAATCGTTTACGAGAAAGTTCCACTTCTTACTCTTTTTTTTTTTAACCAATACCGCGACAGTTTTATTTTTCGAAGTGGTTCTAGGATTATCTTGGCTGTGAACACCTTGAACGTAGCGGCGCGACATTTCTGTTTTATTGCGGCACGTTTTAGCAGCGCAACGGGTTAAGCGGTTCTCTACGGACGAGTACGCGTAATCGTTATGCCGTACGACGCGAGCGACGCGTTCCCTCCTCGATCGCGGTACACCGAGCACGGCCGGTTCTGTACGCTATCGACGGTGCTGAATGTTTTAAGCTGTCTCTTCTATTTCGCGATTCGTTTCACGTTTTTCAATCCCCCCCACCACCACCAACGCCACCACACCCCCACCTCCCGTTTCTTTCTATTCTATTCGATTGTTTCTTCTTCTCGATTACCGAATTAATCTGTTAAGACTGCGTTATTAAAGGGACTAGGATTAATAACTATTTTGCGAATATGGTGCACTTAAGGATATTCACGATGGGTCTATCGAGGATACGAGTATCCGTTTCAGGATAAGCCAAGCGAGACTCGCTCGGTCGGACGTTGTATCCGTTGTAGTCAAGAGACAAAGAAAAGAACCTAAAACCGACGCCAATCTTTCTCGATGACTGATTTCTCGTGTGAAATCATGAAATTTCTCGTGAAATCGGTGGTAGTGTTGTTTAGGCTGTGACGGAGTGACAAAAAAAAAAAAAGAAAAGAACTAACGAACAAATAATCTGGAAAACGAAAAGGGAGAAGAAAAGAAAGTGAAAAAATTGAATAATCGTTCGTCTCGCACGTTTCTATGCTCTTTCGTTTATTTTTCGTTTGTTCCTGGTCGACGAATCGATGAATAAAAAAAACACACACGCGCACGCACGCAGTGGGAAGCGTAGGGAGAAAGAGATAAAAGGAATAAAGAAAGGAAGGTAGAATCGATCGACGTCGGTTTTCCTTTGCGTTGCCTCGCGGCAATACGATGCCCCGGGAGGCCTGTGTAAGATATTTTTGATTTCCTTTTGTTCATTTGAACTCGCGATACTAAACAGGATATCGTCTGAAAAAAACCTTTGTTGTTGTATAAGGTGTTACTTAAAAGAGAAGAAAAATAATAAATACACACGATTTACGTATATCCGTATGCTTTCCTCACGACGCCACTATGTCACAGGAGACTATTTCCCTAGTTTCTGTTCTCACGATCCCTCTTTTCCGTCGGTATGTCCGATCGATTTCCCCTAGGCTGATGGATCCCTCTCTGTGCCTGCGAACTTTAATTTTACTCGTTTCTATTTCAGTGTCACGCGTCGATGTCACCCTCTCTCCGTGCGGCGAATTCCACGGCCGAGTCTTCCATTGTATTTGGCAAAGTGGAACACCAGCGACGTCCAGCGTATACAACAAGGATATTGTTTATAAGGATATTGTGTAGAAGGATTTGTTATAGGATATTGTGTAGAAGGATATTGTGTAAAGGATTTTGAATACGAGAATATTTTACGAGGATATTGTATTAAGGATATTTATAAAGGATATTTTATACAGGATATATTCATACAAGGATATATTGTACAAGGATATTTGCATACAGATATATTGCATACAAGGATATATTGCATAAAGGATATATTGTATCAAGGATATATTGTATACAAGATATATTATACAAGATATATTATACAAGGATATATTATACAAGATATATTCCATACAAGATATATTGTATACAAGGATATTTTATACGAGGATATATTGCATACAAGGATATATTGATACAAGGATATCGTATTCAAAATATCCTATACAAGAATATCCTATACAAGAATATCCTATACAAGAATATCCTATACAAGAATATCCTATACAAGAATATCCTATACAAGAATATTCTATACACGAATATCCTAGACAAGAATATCCTATACAAAAAATATGTAAAAGAATATCCTGTACAAAAATATCCTATACAAAAAATATCCTAACAAGAATATCCTACACAAAAATATCCTATCAAAATATCTACACAAGAATATCCTATCAAGATATCACAACAAAGACATCCTACACACATGCACGTGTCACACACGATACCGATTCCACTACTTTGGTATCAACTATCTCAAGTAAACTAATCGTCTGGCGGAAGACTCGGCCGGGGAATCGCGCGCCAGCCCCCTCCCCCCTTAAAACAGACTTAGAACGTCCCCGGCACTTTTCCCTGATTGTTTGATCGTTTCTCTCCAACCTTCTGCTCTCCCCCACGAAATGTCGCTCACATGATGTTCCGATCCTGTTTCAGTGAAGCGACGTCTGTTTTGCGACCAGCTGCCCCGCGAATTGTGGCGTCGCTGCAAGGACGAGCTCCTCTGTCTGAAGTGCGCGAAGAAGTACAGCGACTGGCGGAGCCTGCGGAAACACATGAATTTTTTCTGTCAAATGGAGCCACTGTACCCGTGCCCGTTTTGCACCCACAGAGCCCGGATACCGACGTTGCTGAGATATCACGTCGCACGCGAGCACACGGCCCCCGTGTCGGTCGAGGAGATCTGTTGATCGTTGTCGGTCGCGCCGCGTTCGATGCACGAATAAATAAGTATTATATGCTTGTTAAACTGTCCCGCTCCCCCCCCCCCCCCCCAAAAAAACGAAGCAGGAAGAGAATCGAGTAAAGAGCCCCCCCGTACACGATTCAGGCAATCGTTCTCTTTACAAGCGGACCAACCGTTCTCGCGCGTTCTGTTATAGTTTTTCTTTGCGTAGTCGATGGCAATGGTAGTTGCAATAAATACCATCTCGACGGCCACGACGATTATCAAAATTTGCGAGACGACGATGTCCAGAGCCCGACACTAATGTAAAGACGCTCTTATTAACCAGGTGCGGCAGAGACCTTTAGGCTAGTTGTTGTCGCCACGAACCCGTTCCCCCTCCCCTGTGAAAAATCATCTTCTTTGGGATAATAAAGTATAATTACTGTTTAGACTAGTACCAGCCGCCTTCTATTTATTCCCATTCCGAAACTATGTCTCTCTCTCTCTCTATATATATATATATCTCTTTTTCTTTTTCTATATCTCTTTGACAAAGTTCCAAAATAATTGAACCAGTCCGACGACTTCGCCGACGGCTTTGCGCTACGGGAATCACCATCGCCTCCGTCGCTTGTTATCTATCCCCCGCCCCATCGGTCCCGTCCAAAGTCTCGGGTCAAGCGATCTGCAAAGAGCTAAAGCTTTCACCATCCACGTACAGTGCACCGTTTCGTTCCAGGTCTGCCGCCGGCTGGACGTGTACGCGGAGCGATCATTTCTTCGTCTAACTCGCGGCATTTTGATTTTTTAGGACCGGACTTGGGCTATCTGTTGGACGACGCGTCGGACCAGTCCGGCAAGCCGATCTTTATCTGTCCGCGGTGCGGCAAGGGCTACACCTGGAAGGCTAGTCTGCAGCGTCACCTGAGCACGGGCTGCGGCCTGCCGCCGATGTTCTGCTGCAGGATATGCGAGTACAGGACGAGCAGGAAGGACATTCTGTTCAGGCACATGAGACACGTGCACTCGCAGTTCCCGGCTTAGTGATCCGTCGAAACCGCGACGGTGGATCGCGTGGACTGCGCCGACGAGCGAGCGGGCAGGTCGCCGGTGAAAAGAAGCTGGCGCGTGGACTGGAAACCGACAGTGACAGTGTGAAAACAATGCCCAGCGACGAGTAGATCCCTCCCTTAAGTTATCGCACGCAAAAAGTGTCTCTCCCACCACCCTTGATGTACATTGTCCGTAAGTTGTGACGTCGGTGGGGCGCCCGCCTTATTTTCCCATGCTCGTTTACGATTAACGCAGACCAACCTCTCTGTTGTTCACACGATTAATAAAAAGAAATGTTGTTCAAAGGACCGGCACGATTCGATTTTCGTGGGTACGATACACGGTAGCGAAATCCGATACGCCGCGTAGCTTTCGATACGTTCTTTCGTTCCGGCGGAACGATGTCATCGCCGATCCGCGAACTTCGCTTCATCCGTTCTTCTCTCGATCTGTTCCAGGTGTGTGGAACGTGCCGGGCTACGCCGAGGGCTACAGCAACCCCGTCGACGGACTGCCCCTGCACCCGCAGCTCGATAAGTTTAATGTAGCGACGCACGACAACGGCGGCGCGCCGATCGCGATGCCCGGCTACTCGGTCGTCCACAAACGTCACATGTGCGGCTTCTGCAAGAAGGTATTCCCGCTGAAGAACCTGCTCAGGAAGCACATGCGGCTCGGATGCAGAATGAACCCGAGGAGCTCGCACTTCGCCTGCTCGTTCTGCCCTTACAAGAGCACGTACAAGGCGAACGTCGAGAGACACGTGCGCAACGTGCACGAGACCGGCGTCCTGAAATTCTGCTGCGATCTGTGCAACTTTCGCAGCAACTACTCGTTCTGCGTGCGCAGGCACATGAAGACGTTCCATTGCGCGCCCGACGCCGACAGTAGCAAACCACAGTAGAGGGCGCAGCGTAGGGAGAGCACGTCGGCGCAGCGCGATTAATTGTCCCGAAATTCTCTCGCTGAAGGGAAAAGAATTTATACGAGTGTCTTGGGTGTTCGCAGATCGTTGGACTGCGGTAGACGATTGACGAGCAGCCGCCGAGCGTTCTATGCAGCTGACACGGTCCAGTAACTCTCGGAAAAGGATTTTCAGGTGTCCGATTTTAATTGCCTTTGCGCATAGATATGTTATAAGATAGTGGGCGCTGGTTACCGTGGCCTAACCAAATACTGAGCCTTTGATTTCTTTTTAGCATAATTAACTTAGTATTTATAAGAAGTATTACATTTATTTATTCTTTTATTTCGTTTGTAACTACGTTATTTATGGGGAAAAAACCAAGGGAGAAGACCCTTGGATTATTTTTGTATTAATGACGGAGTTATGAGCTGAAACAATTCTGTGGATTATCCTGTATTTGTGTACAGAGTAATTAAGTTTATAGTTAATTACGTGGAAAGATAAAGTCAATGGCACAGTAATTGGTCATTCGGCTTATATATATATATATACTACATATTATAGTATTCGGCATATCTTGTAGAATTAATGAAAAAGTTCTTCATTGTCCCCGTAGCGGAGCCCTCGAGCTTGAAGATTGATGGCTCTGCTCCGGAGCCCTCGAGTTTGGGGATAGATCGCTCCGGTCCGGAGCCCTCGACTAAAAGAGGTTAATCTTACTAAAACAGGAACTAAACTCTCATTATACTCTTGTTTATTATAACCAGGGAAGTCAGGTTTTTCTTTTCTATACATATCCGCTGTTTATTTATAATATATCTGACTGACAACCAAAGCAACAGGAGGCGGACACCTGAAAACCCTTTCTTATCAGTTTTGGAGAAAGAGAATTGTTTCTTGCAATTTGTTGATCTATAACTTCTTTTCACGAATAGAAACAATTTTGGAAATACTATATAATAGTTTTACGTAAGAAACCTGCTATTACAGAATTAATCATAGTTTCCAGTAATATTCTAATAAAACTTAGAATATTGTATTTTTTTTTGTAAATAAAAGTCTTCTTTGCGACAAAGTGGTTGCCTGAGAACGAAACAACTTCCGCTCGAAATTTTAATACTCGCTCGCTTTAATCTCTTACGCGACTTACGCTTATTTTTCAATTTTTTAAAATTATAGTTTTACATTTTCTCTCGTATAGGATTTATTGATTTATTTTTATTGAGTTATTGATTTACTCTATATTGTGCTTTAATCATTTTGTAGCTAAAATGGCAATCCCCAGGTGATTTGAAATAATTTTTTCCTTAGCGAAAATGTTAATTATGGTTTACATAACAAGTTATCAACCAAAAACACGGACCAATCAGAAGGCGAGCATAAGCGGATACGTCACGCTGTGGTCTCTGGACAGTCAGAGTTCTCAGAAAAATAAGTCACACTTGATTTTAAAGTAATAGGGATAAGCGACGCATGCGCGGAGAGTCTTAGTAGCATGGCGTATCTACCGGGTGGACATTATAATTCCGAATCGCGACCAAAAGTCTCTACGTCGCGTCGCAATTATAGTTTAGAATTAAAATATCACAAGGTGAAGGCGCCACGTTGGCGTACAGATTCTCAGCACATGCGCCATCTATCCCCACTCCTTTGGTGACTTATTTATCTGAGAACCATGATGACAGTAGCCACGCCAGTCGCTTTTGGTCTGTAGTTTCCTAATAACTTGTCAACGATGTCATACTAACATTTTCGCTAAGGAAAAACTGTCTTCAAATCACTTGGGAATTCAAATCCTTCCAAGTGCAATTGAAATTCTGAAATATTATATTTATATTATAATATACTTGTAATTATAACTAGACTTAAATTTGATTTCAATGATTCCGTTTCTACATATACTATATGCATATTTTAAAATGGAGAACGAATAAATTGCTAGATCTGTTATTGGTTGCTCGATAAGAAACAAATTTCTAGAATTCTCGAGGCAAATAATTGTCCAACGTCTACTGTACACTCCAATGATTCTGCGCGCGCAAGTGTCTGAATACTAAAAAACCTTGAGCTTTTCGTAGATGCTATTCTACATTCGGTATTCTATAAACTATTGAGTATCTACGGTGTACAAAAAATGTTCGTACCTATTAGTGAACGGGTATAGCAAATTAAGGGGAGGTCTAAGCTGCCCTTTAGGCAGTTTAAGCGACCGAGTGTCGTTCTATAAATAATCGAAGGAAAATTATTTGTTACCCTCTATCTTAACTATTCCCTTTAATTGGATAAAAAATTGTTCGCACGTCGCGGTTATTGAAATATTTTTTTTAAGAATCATTTTGAGAATTTTTTAATTGTATATCCTATTTGCAAAAAGTGGAAAACCTGAGAAAAAGTTTCACAAAATTTCTCGAAGAAATTGACGAATTTTTTATTTCTTGCGACTAGGATTTTCAATCGGAAAATATTCTTCGAAATGTATTTAAATATCCGCGACGTATAATATTTCTTTGCACGTGATTGTGCGATCGAAAGCTCGTAAAAGTTAAGAAAACGTGAGGATGAAAGGTTATGGTTCTAAACAATTTTTCCTCGATTGTCTATGCCACTCGTGGCCATTTAAATTTTCTATGGGGCACCTGCCTTCGAATTCCCCAGGTTTGACACTCTCAACCGATCACCCCCCCCGTTATTCAATTAAATTTTATTATTATTAATAATATTTTTATAGCTTGCCGAGGTCAAAAGTTTTCCATCACCAATATCAAACTCCCACCACGATTATTATTATTATTGTCGTATTATTAAAAGACGAATAAAATCGAATAAACTTAACAAAAATATAGACTCCGAGGTATGCAAGGGCTCCCAGGTTTTCGTAGATGCCTCGTACAAAGTTGTGTCAAGCTTAATTTAGCAAAAATACAAAGCCAAACGAGAGGAGGCCATCTTGAACACCTCCGCCATTTTGGAGACACATTGACAACCTCTCTGATCAAGAATAACTCGGTTCAGAAAAAAATCAACGAGCCGCAATAATTTTGTTTTCAGCTGGAGAATTTTCGGAGATTTCAACGTCATCTTTTTTCATTAGAATCATATATTTTTTTATACATTATTTCACGCAGCCCGTCATTTTCCGTAAGAGAAAAAAGGTAACGGACCGTACATCCGACAGTCGAAAGCGTGCGTTGAAAAATGATTTCGACAGCGAGACATTTGAGAGTTTCAGGATATCGTCTAGTATTTAGAGAGAATTAAGAGAGTAAGAGAGCTGCGATTCGATTACTCGACTCGACGAATTAAACGATTAAGCGATTGTAATACTCCCCCAGAGATTGTATACGTAACCTAGGATTATTTTCCACAGTCGAGAAGCGCATCCCCGTATAGGATTTCAGTATTACGCTCTGTAAACACTTTCGCCGCAGGTACGGATTTCGTGGCCGCGTAGATGGACGCGTGTAACGGAGGTGAAAGAGATCGATGTGTGCTCTGTCTTCTGTTTGTGATCAACGTAACGAGATCACTTGTGTCTGAGAACGACGTTGTAAGAGAGAGCGAGAGAGAGAGAGAGAGAGAGAGAAGTGATGCAAAGTTCACCGTATAGGAACACACCCCTAATCGACGGCACACCGTTCGCGCGTATTTTGTAACAGCTGATCCGAAGCGCAAGCGATTCGAGAATCGTTGGTTGATCGAACGTTAAAGCGGGAACGGCACCTGTAGACATCGTCTCTTGCGAAGATCTCGACCTGCGTTTCGACAAGTTCTTTGTAATCCGTTCGTGAACGTAATAAAGATGATTCGATACGTTTCATTAAGGTGATTACGTGATCCTTGATCACCGCACAGGAGGACGCCGTGGCAATGTCCCGCGGCACGCGTCCAAGATCTTTTTTCAGATTGGCACGCGGCGACGGAAAAGGTAATCCTCTGAGCTAATCAGAACCTCGTCGCGAAAAGCAACCGCCTATTGTTCATTCGTGTCATATATGCCGTATGTGTCCAAAAAACTGGGGAAAGACGCGAACCGTCCTCGCCGTCCGTCCGACCACTACTCCTATTAACCGAGCTCGATGTTGTTGTTTCAGCAATGTTATGGCCTTACAAGACCGTCTACATGTACGATCCGGCCAGCAGAAACAATCGAAGAACGAACGACGAACGGCAACAGCAACACGAACCGCAACGCGGATCGACCGACCCACGGGAAAGGGGTTACGTTTGCGTCGACTGCGGTAAAGCGTACGCGGTGTACAGATCGCTGTGGCGGCACCGGAAGTACGAGTGCGTGAACGCCAAGCCGAAGCTGGCCTGCGAGGCGTGCCCGTACCAGAGCCCGCACAAATGGTGCATAGAGAACCATAAAAGGCGGCATCACAGCAATATACACAATTGATCGGTCCGATAAAAGGGAGCGATCATTTACGTGGACCATTTTCCAGTGATACGCGACGCCGAAGGGCTCGAGGTGGCATTCTTCCATTGGAATCGGAGAAACTTTTCTCGTCGCGGCGAATCTGTGTTGAACATAGTTGTTATTAAATTATTATATTGTCAACGTACGAAGCGATGTTGTAATACGTTGCATTGTGGATGAATAAAGGAACATTAATTCGTGTCCCATGACGGGGACGCTAATACGGGCACGTGTTTCTACGAGAAACAGCTTTGCGAATTGAAGATTAATTAAGCTATTAATTTATTTGTTATAAATTGTGTATTTATAATTTTAGCGCGTATTTTAGAATCTCCGAGGAAGACTGCCGCCTCGGGCGTTTAGTGAAAGTACTTTTAAGAACGCCAACCGTGCAGGAATATCATTTCTGTCTTTTGGTTTCGCCGGAGCAGCACGCGAACAAACGTGGAGATCTGCGTGGAAAATAAGACATCTGGGCGAGCCTTTTCGACGCAGTCTCGAGGCCGCCTCTGCTGGGTGCCTGTGATAAAAGAAAGAACCAATTTGCGTTCGCCGAACCGCAGAGTTTCGTGCCACGTGTTTCTCTTTCGTTGCACAGATACCGTCGGCCGGTCTTCTCGCACGAGCGAACGAAAGATTTCTTCCGATGCATTTAACGAGATACTACCGACAAGTGTCGCACTTGCGGACAAGTATTCATCCCGCTTGCGGGGACCGACTGTGTTAGTATTCCCGAAAAACGATGTATAATATGCCTGTCGAAATAAAAATGTATTTGTAGCGATAGTCCCGTCTCGTATTCGTGTCACAAAAAAGAACAAAGCTCGCTCGGAGCGAAGAACGTATTCAGGAAACCGCGGAACGAGAGAACCTCGTCGAATCCTCCGAAAATACTTCGAACCTACTATTCACCTCACCGTCGCGATCGCGCCGACGGACGAGCGCATACCTCGAAAAACGTCGTCGCAGCCTCTCCGCCCTAGATCCTCCGATCCCCCTCTTTATCGATCCCGGACAAAAGGCGTCGGCCTAAAAAAAAAAAAGAGAAACTGCTTACTGACTCTAATCGAAAAGCGCCGACGAAGGGGGTTCCGTGTGGCCGGGACCCGCTTTTCGCTGATTCAAGGAGTACCCCGCGCCTCCGTGATTCTTCCTCCTCTCGTTTCACCTCTCCTCTCGTTTCACCTCTCTCTCTAACTTGGTCCCTCTGTTTTCAGCCTACCGGAAGATGTACATGGGCGACCAGGTTCTCGGCTACACGTGTACAAAGTGCAGCAAGTTCTACAAGATGTGGAGCAACTATCTGAAGCACAAGTGCGAACCGCCGCAATTCAAGTGCCCGCTCTGCCCGTTCGCCGCGTTCAAGGCGTTCATTCTGCACGCACACCAGGCCGAGCAACACTTCAAGGTGACGTCGTCGAACACGTGAACCCGGACACCGCCGGACCGCGCCATCCAATTGCCTTAAAACGCGCGCCGGAGCCGCCGTCGTGCCTATTCTACACGCTCGACCCGGGGTGTCTCTCTCTCTCTTTCTCTCTCTCGCGCGCGCGCGCGCGCGCGAAGCTGACGAAGAGACCTGGCCACGGGGAACGCGACGAACAGACCCGGTGAAATCGGCGGAGATCCGTTTTTTCCGAGCGTCCCTTGGGACCGCTGCATGCCCGGAAAGCGCCAGCCTATTCGCCGTTGGACAATAATCTGTATCTAATCGGAGACTTAAGGTTCCCGCACAGCCTCCGGCGTCTTATAGATTGTGGCCTGATCAAGCGGAGCGGATGGTTTTTAAGCGTAGTCGGGTGGACAGAATCGCGAGACTTCTCGATCGCTGCAACCCGGTGTATAACAATGCCCATCCGTAATTTTTAATTCTCTAAAATAGCGAAGGAGGGGAACACGGGAAGCTTGCATTGCCGCGTTCATTTAGCTTTAGGGTCCTCGCACTCGGAGGAAGCCGCGCTAGCGCGCGAAGTGCTAAATATTGAGAAGCCTTGTTCCATAGTCCTGTAACCTTCCGCCATCGTCCCTCTATCCAAGTTTATCGTTCTACTTGCTCTTCGTTGTCAACAAGTCTTCGCTTTTCCTTCGCCTTCCCTTTTCGAAAACCATCTGCTCCGATTCGCCAGACAAAACCGAGCACTAGAGGCCTCTTGCGCAAAACAGAAGCTTCGGGTGCAAGCGATCTCTTCGCAGACAAAGGGACGACTCGGTCCGCAAAAGTTTAGCCTGCGCCGTCTACTCGAGCTTCGAAGAGCTCGGGCGCGGTGGTTCGCAAAAGTTGTAGATGGCTAGGTTATGTCAGTAAAATGGCAAGGTTATATCACTAAATGGCGAGGTTATGTCAGTAAAATGGCAAGGTTATGTCACTAAATGGCGAGGTTATGTCAGTAAAATGGCAAGGTTATGTCACTAAATGGTAACCGATGTCCGCGGAATATTTTAGCTGTCGCCTTATTAATCTGTCTCGGCTTAGACGACGAACGGTTTCCCTTTCTCTGCACTGTTTCACTGATCTAACCTGTGGCATCCTCTCTCTTCTAATCTCTAGTGCTCGGTGTACCTATGCAGTCGTTACCGGCGAAGCTTTCAGGTGTAGACTGTGTTCTTCCGGTTCACGTTGTTCCATCGAACCAGCTTTTGATCTTTCGCGATCTTTTCACGGTGCAAGAAAGAGAGGTGGAACGTCTTCATCCCCACCTCTGTGATCTTAACTCTTTGCGCTCGAAACCATTTCAAGCCCAGATCCAAAATAGTTATAATATAATCCCATTTTATATGACTCTAGTACAGATTAGTATCTAGTACAGTCTAGTACAATTTACGCATATGAAATTAAATCTTGTGACTAGTAAAATTGTTGCGCGTTTATTAGTCTTTTAATTAGAAAGGTCTTTAACCCCATTTACTTAGGCATTTATCACCAAAGCGCATATTATTTATACCAGTCCTGTAATTAAAATTTAAATACAGTAAAGAAAAATTTGGCGATAAGAACGATTATTTTTGACTTTTCTTTGTAATGCAAATGGGTTAATAATGTCAAAATTATTTTGGAGATGGTGTAACAATTTTCATTGTCTCCATTCGAGCGTAAAGGGTTGAAGGTTTGCTTCCGATATGTACACGTGTGCGGTAGTAGTTATATAACATAACCATTCTCAACAAACATAATTTAATAGAGAAATATATCGGTGAGCGCCGGTGTTTTATTAACATTTTTTTTTAGGTATGCTTTCACGGACATTTTGCGGTGTAACCATGGTCGGTTGACCCCCACCCCTCTCTCTTACACCGTGGCGTAGCGCAACTTTCTCAATTTGGAGTGATTTCTTCAATTTAAGGACACAGCCTGCTCCCGACGCCGTTATTAGCAACGACTGCAAAACTGTATCTCGTATAAATATTTGGTTGGCACGATGAACGCCTTAACGATTGTTAGATAGAACAGGTGAGAAATTATATTATCGCGGACACGATCGGCGACGCGTTAGAGCTAGCGAAGCTAGGTTTCGACTGTTCAATTAAAGTGATGCTTCCATAGTAGTTCGAGATGCGTGATCAACACTGTCATTACAATCTGGAGAGATCATGTAAGAAGTCGAGCGTAAGCTGGTAGCCCCGCCTCCCCGTGGCCCCCGCTGGAAACGACACGCCCCCAGGCAGTTCGCCCGGTCTCTGGTCTACGGACGCTGGGCGCCGGATTGGGGGCGGGTCGGCTAAGTGGGCTACCTCCGCAAGGACGGCTTTCCTTCCTAGTGATCCTAGAGTGGTGAAGGAAGGGTTTTTTTCTGGCTCGTTCGCTACAGTTTCCGGATGCAGCGTTGCCCTTCGCGGTGGTTCACCGCTGCTTTAACATCGACCGGCATAAGCAAACTGTGCTTCGTCCGGTCAGAGAGGGCCTCGGTCGTCAAGCTCAGGGTAGATAATAGTTGTCATTACAATCTGTCATTACAATCTGTCGTTGCAATCGATTAATTATTAACGCATCGCGTTCGATACTCTTAACCATGTATAGAGGTGTCACTGTTCTCGAACATCGAAACGCAGGACTGACTTTCGAATCTGATTTTCATGGCACACATTCTTGTCTCACCTTTTCGTTCAGCGAACATTCGAATTCTCCTGAATAGATAATTATAACTTGTGACGCCGCGTAGGCTTCTCGAACACGTTTGTTCAATGCTTTTTTCATTTCATTGTGTTCGTATTTGATAATCGATGTAATTCGACGCACGACTCGAATAGCGGTTTAGGTAGCGGTTGAAGTTTCGTCGATTATTTATTCTACCAAGCAACATTTTTATCACTCGATTAATATCGACGATACCAAGCAGAGTCAGTATTTGCTTCGAAGAATTTGGAATAATGTTGCTTTGTATTTTCCAATATTTTTCAGCATTTTTAAACGAGGATGTAGCAACACGGTGTTCAAAAGAAAAATTAATCGTAAATAATTCGAAATTGTAAATGATATTAAAAATAGTTGGACTTGATTTTAGAATGTCCTATGCAATTTCAGTGGAATGATTCCAGAAGGGGGAAAGATTAGCGTAAACGAGATCACTAAAGGATTGTGTTCCATAAACTAAATAATTAATTCATAATAATTTGATAATTCACCTCGACAGATTCGATGAGAAAATGCCATAGAAAAAATCGGGAAATATCAGATTTAGTATCTCATTTTTTTAATAGACTCGATGAAATAGAAATATATTATTTTACGTATCGGATTGCTAATTATTATATCGATCGATTGAGATTTTATTCGTAACCAGTTTATTTGTACTGTTTTTTTTTTCTTATAAGAGAACTCTCAAATGCACCTTTCCCGTTACACCTGCGATCATAAACTGGTGAAAGCACGTTTGCTGAAACTTCGAACGGCACTAAATAAGCTGCAAAGATTAATAACTAAACAGTTGGAGAATGCGTTCCATTGAATCGTGTCCAACCAGAAAGATCAGTTCACCGGAACGTACGACTGATTTTATCGTTTAGACATTAAGATGTGGCGAACACAGAGGTAGGCGTCGTCGAGACTTATCACGTAATCCCTAATACTCTGGTAAAATGCATGTATTTTCGTAATGCCAAAAAAAAAAAAAAAAATAAAGGAAACAGTGCAAGAGTATTTGCAAACGAAAATCGGTGTGTGCCAGTTATTTTCTGGGCGCGGGTGTCGAAAACACTTCGACGACCGGTCTCAATGCGGAAACGAGGAGAAAGAAGGGTAACACGATCGTTTTCTTTGTAATCGCCTGTGCACGCAAGAGGATCGCCGAACGCGAGCTCGAAAGTGCATATTCTCGATTCCGTTAATAATTAACAATCGATTTCACCTGTTTCAGAAAAAGCAGACCTTTTTGCGCGCGGAAAGAAGCCTTATGGTTGCGCAGCTTGGACCATCATTTGCGAGACGAATCCAACTGTTGTTCGTTATACCCTTTGTTTAGCATTAACTGGGAATTTGTACTTTTAAGACAATGTTTCTATTGTTCCTGATGATTAACATTTTTGTTAGGATTGTCGTCGTAGTTATCGATTCTCTAGCCGCTGATCTAATTGAAAGTTAAACTTAGGGGTGTGCATCGTTTATTTGAAGCCACTGTCGTCGATATGCATAGTTGCTACTGGCTAGCAATTATTATTCGATAATTATTATCTGCATTTTCGAAGACGCACGCCATAGATATTTATTCGGAAGTGGGAACACGTGTTTAAAGAGCTAATATCAATTTTACTTGCATTTTAAAAAATGGTTAAGAGCTATTCTTTGTTGCATAAGTCGTAAAATTCAATTTTATGATGTATAAAATGCTCCAGGTTATATAAAAATGGAAACATTGTAAATCTAGAAAAATATTTTGGATTTCCAGTTAAAAGTGGCTCCGACTGGAAAGGGTTAAACTTGTATCGAGCATTCCAGCCTCTTCGAGGTTACTTTTTCATTGATCCAGGGGAAGTTTCCGGCCGGTAATATAATCGAGTAAAACTCACGAGCATCAATAGTCTTCTTCACATTTTTTATTACTGTTTCTTGTGTACGTGTGATACGCACACACACACCAGTGTTCGTTTCGTGAGGAAGAGAAACTATAATATCGAATCAGGGGAATTCGTTTCCTTATTTAGGGGAGATCGGGGTAAGTTGATAGATTTTCCACTTTTTCATTTATTTTATACTATATAATATTATATATAATCTACCTCTTCCTCTTTTCATATATTGTCATGTATTGATTTGGGAAAATACATGTAACAGAAATGATAAAATGCTTCCCAATTGTCAATGTGCCCCGCTGCGGGGCAAGTTAATATTGCCTTTGTTTGATATACTCATTCGAAACGCCTCTATCAGATTTATAACAACTGTATTTATTCGTTTAAATATGTTATTTAATTTATATTTGTTGCGATGCAATTGTGATCTCGTTATACATGTGCGTAGATGAAACTATTTTATTTGGAATTAAGTAACATAGAAGACGAACGACACGCAGAATATTTTAATTTTCTTATTTCGACACATCTTTGTATGGTAAATGAATTGTTATTAGTTCGTTTAATTAAATGTGCTCCTCGTGCTTTTTATCGTTACTGTTAATTGGCTTTGATCTTTTTTATCAACAGTATTCCTTATTGCACGTTTAGCCGATGTTAAAAACATTTGCAGTTTATTCGGTGCTCTTTTATTCTTTTATATATTTTTTATATATATATATATATATATTTCTTATTCCATTTCGTCGTTTCATTGTGTATGATATTCTAGTATGTTAACACGTCACAAAGGAAAAGTATCAATCTGCCCCGCAGAAAATCATTGCAGAGACTATAATTAATATTATTCAAATGAATAAAATTTCAAGTGATTCATTAAATTTTGTTTAAAACGGTTTTTTGGTCACCAATAGCATTTTATGCGAATAAAGGTCAGGTTTCAATCGACGATCTTTTCGTAAAAATATTTTGTCATAATTATTACTTTTGGTATTGTAAAAATATTGCAAAAATATTATATAAGTGTAAAAATATTTCCAACAAAAATGTGGAGGTAATAAAAAAACACCTAAAATCGTTCAAAGAAAATTAAGATAGATTAACACAGACTGGAGATTTTGTACATTTTTTATAAAAATAATTAATTACAATTTAAAATAGTATAAAAACTCAAAACACTTTTCAAGCATCCATGTATTTATTTTTGATCTATTAAGATGACTAAAAAAAAAAAAAGAACGAAATTGTTACTTGATTTCTATGTCTTGTCATTGACGTATAATATAATAATATAGTATTTAAATTTTGCATAAAATTCTGATCTAAATCTCCAGACTAATCGATGGCCCTTTCAGTTTGAATTAGAAGAAGGTGAAAAATTGAATATAGCAACTGCTAGGATTCGCGTATAAATATTAATGAAATAGTTAATTAATGAGATTCGAAGGTTTATTGCTCATTGAGCTATACTGTATGTATTGAGAATTCTATTGTATTAATTTAACTCGAGTTTTAACTTAGCTCAGGCATCAACTTAGCTCCTTAGCAACTTAGCTCCCCGTGTACCAATTTAGCTGGTGCATCATCTTAGCTCCTATATCAACTTAGCTCAGGTGTCAACTTGGCTCCCCGTGTACCAATTTAGCTGGTGCATCAACTTAGCTCCTATGTCAACTTATCTCTCGTATCAACTTAGCTCCTTATCAACTTAGCTCCCCGTGTACCAATCTAGCTGGTGCATCAACTCATCTCGTGGCATCAGCTCATCTCCTACGTCAACTTAGCTCGTGCACCAACTCACCCCAGTCTCTCCTAATGTTTCAGACGATCACCGACGCGATTCACGAGTACCCTCGTGGTCCCTCCCCGACGAATTATTCTCGACGCTGTCGAGGACGCGAGGATAGCGAAACAAAAAAAAAACCCGAGCAAATAGTATGCTTTGCGCTGATGCTTTTGTGGGGCGAGAGCGCTTCTTGTTCGTGATTAGCGCGACCGCGGCGGTGCTTCGTATTTAAAGACGGCTTTCTTCCTCAAATTACAGGTTTCCACGTGTGCTGCGAGTGCAAGAAAACGTACAGGTCGAGAATGGCGCTGAACCGGCACGTGCGCGAGGAGTGCGGCAGGATCTTGTACACGTGCCCATTCTGCTACAGTGTCATGCCAATGAAGTTCAACCTGCTGAACCATTTGAAGAAGGAGCACGGCTGCGCGACGAAGATCTAACTTCGGATAACGATATATCCGGCTTTCTCGCGCGAAACTCGTCGAAATACCTGCCGCGCGCTGTTTTGCGATTGTAAAGAACGTAGGCTCGGACGATGGTCGACGAAACGATCGGAGCTGAGATTCCCTCGAACGATGCGTCGATAGCGTGGAACGAATGTTCGTTGAAACGGAGCTCCGAATTTCGGAAAGTTTGAAAACGCGCCGATCGGCTGCGTTCCGCATAGAAAATTAATCCTTTTGGCGACTGTACTCGCCATTTTGCACTCTAATCGGTTCGTAGAATATTCGTAATATTCTACTGTAAATTAATTCTTTCGCAAAGCAGTTTTATCATTGTTCCCCTCTTTGCATCCCAAATTAATCCTTTCGCTAATTTATTTTCTTGCAGGTTTTATTACTTTTCTTCAAATTAAATGTTCAATTTAAAAAAATCGAGATCAAAGGTTCGAACAAAAAGATGAGCATGATCTACGAGAGAATTAATTTCGAGTAGAAAATAGTGAGAACGATGCACGAAAGAATTAATCTTTTAAGCGGAAACGTCAGATGCGCCGCTTCGACACGAAAACGGAGTCTCGTCAACGAAATTTCGTTCGCCATTTTCGACGCATCCTGCGACGAAGACGGTTGCTCCTTGGCTAGCCCCGCAGCCTCGTTGCCCATCGGCGAGAAACGAAACGCGGCGCGTTGTTAACGGTTCCGTTTCGTTCGCTTTCGTTCTCGCCGGATGGAACGAGCTTCCGCGGCAACCGGAAACGTTTCGCGAGCATCTCGCGCGCGCGAATGGATCGGTGTGTACATAAAAGATGCAGAGATTGATCTATATCAGACTTTATTTTTCCAATGCTCGTCCAGAAGCGCAGCCGCGCGTGTCACGGGGAGGGAGGCAGCACCCACCCCCCACCCCCTCCGGTGATCGTTTTGTTCGAAACGAATGTATCACAGGCACGTGTCTCTCGAGCTGTCAGCTTTAAATAAAGTGAAAATCGACGAAACGTTTACCAATGCCGAACCACAGCCCGTGTCTTCCTATTGTCTCTCCGACCAGCATTTCACGGAGGCGGCGACGCAAATCAATGTGCAACACTAACGACTGCATGAGCGCCCGGGAGTTGAACTAATCGCAGTCCTGAATTCACTTCTCTCTGTTCGTGCAGCGACGAATGGAACGACACCGTGCACGTCGATTACGGAGATCTACTAATACCGGAGAGCCGTGCGTGTTACGTGACGTCAGATCGCAGTGTCTCTTTCTTGGGAGCACGCGTGGAAATTTGACGAATTTTAACCAATGTTTCGAGGGCGGAAAGTTGATCGAGTTCGGCGGACTCGCTTCAGATTCGTTCTGTTATTCTTCGTGGAAGCGCCCAGTAACTAACGTCCGAATTTCTTTGCTTCGTGTCTTTTTGCGGATTAACGTCGGAAAAAATGTGATTTCGTTTCCATAATCGAACGTCGTACTTTGAGTCGGTGAACATTGCACAGAAAAATTATTATTCGATGTTTCTCTCTCCTCTTTCCACGGACACGATACCTTCAACCGCGTCCACGCGTGTTCGGTTTAACACTAATCGTGACACACTTGTCCTTGTCGAGCTGTGCCGCCTAACCGCAGAAGTTTAACCCGCCCCCCACCAATGTCCATGTATCATGCTAAAAGCCCGAAGGTATCGAGCGACAAATTAACGAACACGACCGGAGACACCGGATCTCCCATTAACCGAGCCCTGTCGTTTCTTTTTTCAGGTTGTCTGACCGGAAGTCAGTTGCACACGTGCAAGGCCTGCGGGAACGTGTACATGTATTACAGCTCGTTGACCAGACACATACGGGAGGAGTGCGGCCAGCCGCCGAAATATCTGTGCCCGTACTGTCCGAAGAGGACCAAGCTACGGTGTAACTTGTTGAAACATATGCGAAAAAAGCACGGCTGAGAGACGAGGGCATTATCTACGACAGCCGATCAAAGACGAATGCCGAGCAAGCCGACCCGCCGACCGCCGACTCTCTCTCTATCTCTCTCTTTTACTCTCTCTTACTTTCTGTCGGCATGCGAAACTCGCACGAAGCCAGCGAGATTCGAAAATGGGCCAAGAAAACGATGACCGCCTATATCGCGGCGATCACTTGACACGCCGACGAAAAGGGTTGTCCGAGACGGAACACTCTAAAAGAAACCCTGTCTTCCCTTCCAAAGAGACTTCTCTGTAAAATAGTGTACATTTCTTTTTTTTCTCAAGCATGCCCGTTCTTTGTAAATAAACCACTAAGAAGCTACTGATCTGTCCTGAATGATCGGTCTAATACACATATTGGAGGTGGTTCGCTACGCCGATACAGTTCTTCGCAGCTATTTATCTCGAGGAGAATAATCAAATAACGGAGAGGCCGGGCAACACTTCCTGTAGCGAGCATTGCGGTAGAGATGGATCGCGTTCGAGATATGGGGAAACGACGCGTTTCGGAACATTGCGGATAATGATCGGGTGATGCGAGAGCTGTTTCTTGGTGAGGCAGAGTTCTCTCTCCTGGATACAGTGCGTTCCAAAAGTGTTGCCGATTTTGGAAAGTTTGATTGTCGAGAGAATTTAAAGTGACTTCTTTTTTTTGGCGAATATATTTCCTGTGGCTTTGTTCGCGAGTTATCAATGAAGAACGTGGACCAATCGGAGAGCGAGGTTGCTATCGCGTCCATTGTACTTGCTATCTAATTAGTCCATGTTTTATTACTTGTATGACTCGTTAACGAAGCTGCGAATAGCATATTCTTTGAGAGAAGTGTTACTTGAAATCTCGTCAGAAATCAACTCTTTCCAAGATTTTCAACATTATTTGGACACCCTGTAGATAAGATCAGAACGGGAGGTTAACGTTGTTGAATCAAATGTCTCGGGCAGTGTAGAACAATTTTGATAAGGCAGTTGACAAGCGAAGTGAATTATGTTGAAAAATAATGAAAATGATGTTGCATAATAAGTTTAATTCTTAAGCTGCTTGCAGGTTTATTAAAAGATTGCAATGTTGTTAACTGGACCTATACCACTGACTGTACACTGACATAGTCTGACCATAGGGGTTAATCCTTTAAGTGAATTAAACGAGAAATTAAGTGTTTAATTTGACCAAAGAATTATTATTGCCTGTAATAAGTACATATTTCCTTGACACTTGAAAGGTTGAATTGTCAGTAACATTGTTACAAAAAGATGCAATCTCTTGTACAATATAATAACCATTCAGATATCTCTATTACTATATTATTGTTAAAAATACATTAATAATATATTATGAAGATAGAAACTCTAACCTCACTTTCAAAATGGAACTTCTAAATTCAGGCTAACGAAGAAAAACGATTTCCGGACTCGCGTTGCTAGCGTAAAAATGATCAAAAATCATCGATCGACTGCGAGAACGAAAAATTCATTAAACGATGTTAACGTTTCATTTAATATTAATAATAACGAAACGTTTCTTTCGCCCGTTCTGTTCGGCCAGAGTCCCCAATGTTCCGTAATCATCTGTCTTCCCGAGCACCCACGAATTGCACTCGAACAATACACGAATAAAAGATAAGCGGAGTTATTGGTATTAGCGATAAGGTAAAGGTTGAACACAGTTGCACCGGACGAGAGAGTAAAAACACACGCCCGCTCCGGCATGCCTACGCCCGGATATCCTCATTCACTGACGAGACGAATGCATTTCTTTTTCAGAATGGAACACCTGTTTGGCCTGCTCGAAATCGTACAAATGGCGGAAGTCCTTGCACCGGCACGTCCGCGAAAGCCCGGAATGTTGGCCGATCCTGTTAACGTCCGGCAACGACGAGTTCATCCGACAGATTCACTACAAAATGCTCTACAACGTGAACAATTGATCCAGGCTACGTGTCTTGTTACCTAGAATATCTTTTTATAGAAATAAATGTCATTCTATTCTGATACAAAGAGACTAATATGTGTATATTCGACGAGAACGGTGAATCGGGTGTGCGAGGAAATGAGAAAAAGAGGGAGAGTGAGAGAGTGAGAGAGAGATTCTGAATCTATAACACGTCGAATCCCTTTTTTCAGGCTGACCCACGTCGATATAGTTTCGCTTTTTACCCGAACCGGGCATCCTGGTTCGCTCTTTGAGCCCCGTCGAGTGAGTATGACGTTCGTGGCCTCGATCGATCGAGGACTGAACTCGTTTCTAATCACACTATCTTTTCTCAATACGCAAGCATAACTTTGATATTGTATCACGCCGCTGTGCCACGAGAGCATCTTTCGTTTCCGTTCTCCTCTTCCCTCGATCATCATCTCTCCCCCTCCTCCCCATTGTCTAACGTTTAAGACAGCACACCACCACCCCCGTCTCTCTCTCTCTCGTTTCCGTTTCGGCCAGACATCATTGCTGACGCAACGATTTTTCGCAGATTACCGGCTGCATCATTTGGCAAGGACGTCGGGCAAGCCCAGGAGAATGTACCCGTGCGCCAAGTGCCAGAAGATCTACTCGAACGCGTCCTCCCTCTACCGTCACCTGAAGCTCGAGTGCGGCATGCTGCCGCAGTTTCACTGTCCCTACTGTCGCTTCAGCTCGAAACGGAAGTTCAATCTGGACTCGCACGTCGCCCACAAGCACCGCAAGCTGCTCCAATGTTACATAAACAAATAGAACCGCGCCGCGACGTCTTGTCGCCGAACGAAACGAAACGCTCGCGCGATTGATCGCCGAGCGACGGCCGTCAAGAGGCCGGGACGAAGCTAGGGGCCCCGCGTCGACGCGTCGTCCCTATAGCGTTCGGAAATCGAATCGGGTCTGACTTTAACCACTTCGGTACGAGTGTCGACTAGTCGACGGCCACAGATGAACACGCACAGCCGAGTGTCGACTATAGTCGACGGCCGTGATATGAACGCACGCGGCCGAGCGTCGACTATAGTCGACTGCCAAGAACTTTTGCCTTATCTCTGCAATTGCAGTGTTTACGTCCAGAAATACTCATATCTAGTGCTTCAAAGCTTTTCCCGTCAAAGATCTGTAAAAGAGCAAAACGGATTCACTGTCGATGCACGAAGTAGCATGCGAATGGTGAGTGCCGGCTGTGGGCAAAATTTCGTGGCCGATGCGCGACGTACCGAAGTGGTTAAAGGGGCGTAGGACGCGCGACGAATTCGCCTGGAATTTTGTAAATCGCCACGGGCGGCGATTTGTAAAAGAATTTCGCGGTAATTCTGAGTCGCGACTCGAATCGCGACTCATAATTACGTCGCGAGGCGGACTTCCGTCGCGCGTCTATCCTCTCGAAGCCGGATCCGACCTTGTCCGCGGACTCTGATCTCTTCGCATGACATCTCGCTTCGTTTACCATGGATCTCATTTGCCGCGTTGAACACCGGTGAACGATAACTTAGCCGACGTTGCGACGCGCAACGAGACGGTATTGTAGCGCGCAGAGACGATTAATGTCGCTTCTCTGCGCCGTTGCGGACGACGCTGGCCAATTTTTAACTACCAACGATCATGTTGTATAACATCAAAAACTGTTTGCGTGTATATCTACGTTAGAGCGAACAAGTATTTTAATCGCCGACGAACAACGAATCTACACAGAGCGCCGAGAGAGACTGGTGGATTGAATGGCCGTTCGTTCCGTCGTCTTCGAAGCTCGAGCTGGTTTCATTCTGATTTTCCATTGGAAGCTGCCAGTGGGAAATAGAAAGAACGGATATCTCGAGGGAACAATGACGGAACAACCGGGCATTTCTTTTTTTTTTTTTAAATCGTTTGCGTACAGGCGACGATTGTAATCGACGAAGGTGTTCGCGTCTTGCGATCGCGACGACGACGTTCGCCGCGATCGATCCTCTCACGGTTCTGGAACGGACGGAGAATGAGTAACGTGTGATCTTTCCTATCGCACGCGAGCTCTCCAATTTATCTCGTGACCCGAGACCACGGTTTCGATGAAAGATCTAGCTTTTCCTGGCGCAGCTTAAATACGGCGTTTTTGTTTCAGGATATCGTGTCGCGGCCGTTTCGATGAGGTTCCGTTGTACACACTGAATAGGAGATGTCTCCCCCCCCTACCCCGAAAAATATGTTCACGAACCGACACACGCACGTGTCTGTAAAGAGAAAGAAAGAAAAAACGAAAACAGAAAAAAAAAAGAGCAGCTGTTTTTCAGGTCTTGTTTTTGCCAAAGAGGATTGATTTAACCCCGGAAAAGATTTGTGTATAGTCTGTAAACGTGATCTCGTTTCTGCAAGCAAATTTTTACCGTTTCTACATTTATAGAATTGACGAATACCCGCTTGAGAACAAGAGGAAAACGGTCTTGAAAATCCGTACGCCGTTTGAACCCGGATTTGTCTCTGCAAGCTGTACAAAAACAAAATATTGACATAAATACAAACACTTGTGCATAATATACAGTCGAATGCCTACGATTTTATAGGCACTTGTACATTCATTCATCTCTCTGAATGTCTCTATTGCGAAGCAAAACTCATCCTACGAATCATCACACCGACCGCATCCTGTTTGGTTACTTTTGTTTTTTTTGGAGGGGTTTGGAAATTAGCATCCTATTTTTTTTTTTCATCTACGACCGGTGCCAGAGAAGATGAAAGGATAGAATGTGATGAGAGTTATGGGGATCGTAAAGATCGTTCCGTAAAATGGTATCGATAATCGAGCGTCCTTACATCTTTTCTGGCAGCACGGAGACACTCACGCCTCTTCACGTAAACCACGGCAAAATTTTTTACCCTGGGCGCACCTATCTCTCGGAGCTATTGGCTGATACGTTATGTGTTGGGTTGGTTACGGGTTTAATCACACTGATCTCTCTCGCCAAGTCGCGTAACAACCTTCCGTGCATCGATCGAAGTTTACACACACACACACACACACCCCCTGTCCCGTCCGTCTTCTCCGGCCCCGCCCACCACCGACCCACCCCTTTTCCACGCTCCGCCCCGATCCCCACCATCGCCCGCCACCCACCGCGCGAGCACTCGCAACGGTGGATCCCGTATCCCCCCGCAAAATTTTTACGTTTTCTCACATCGTCTCCTTCTTTTTAGTTTCGTTTTAATTAAATAACCTGTTGCCTCGCTCTCGCGTCTCGCTTGGCGCCGGGACCTGTTACAGGGATGGTCGCGTTACTGTCGTTGTTGCGGTCCGATTACAAGCACCACCCGGTCGTGAAGAAGAGCGGTCGCACGACGACGATGCCCGCCGGGCCGACGAGGGGCAGCCTGGTCGTTGCCGGACGACGGGTCAGCAGCAACGCGGGCGACAGCAACAGTTACGATAGCGGCACCGACAACAACAACCCACGGACCGGTTCCACCCGCGAAGTCGTGTTCCCCGATTCGTTCGAGGTGCTGCCGCAGCCCCGTGACCTCAGCGTCGTCTATATGGGCGTGCCCCACGAGCAGCAACGGAAGTTCAGGTGTCGGTTCTGCGGGAAGGGGTACCGGTGGAAAAGCACGATGCGCCGCCACGAGACGGTCGAGTGCGGCGGCAAGCCGCCCGCCTTCCAATGCCCCGAGTGCCCTTACAGGGCCAGGCAGAGGGGCAACCTGACCGTGCATTACAAGCGACACCATCAGAAGATCGGCTACGACGAGGGCGCCTAAAGATCCGTCGTACCGCTCTCTCTCTCCCTCTCTCTTTCTCTCACTGTCTTCCACCGGTCGACGAGATCGTCTTTGAAATGCACGCGATAAGTGTCACGAACTCTTTCTCATTACATTAAATGGGTTCCGTGTTGCTTGGGTATGCAGGTCATTTCTTTGAATAGGATGTTCTGGTCTACTTGGTTAGTTTCTCAAGCATTTCGTCGCGAAACTTTTCACGCGAAATTCGACGATCTTTTTAGAGGATCTTGCAGCGTGTATACTTTTAGGAGTTCAGTGTTCTCTCTTTATCATCGCGTTCGTCTCGATTAGGTGGATTAAGAAACATTAATCACAATGACGATTATAATTACTATAATCACGACATAATGACGATTATAATTACTATAATCACGACATAATCTTGATTATAATTACTATAATCATACTAATCACAAGGGACCATATATTCGGACTTATTATTGAAGCATTATAATTGAATATAAATACAAATGACATTAAAAACGAATATAATAAAAGTGAAAGAGAATATAGTGAAAATTTGGTTGACGAAAAATAAATAGAAAGGAATTTTGAATTTTTAAATTTATACAGGCTAGACATAAAGTATCTACCTCCAAGATAACTTTCATTTGGCTAATTAATATTGCAACAATTATCGAGAGAATACTGTGCCTCGGGAAATTCAAGTGGAAATGAATTTTGAAAATTTTTTGCACGAGTTCTGCTTTAGAAAAATGTCTATTTCTGGATGACATGATCGTAAACATACTGAAACAAAAAACTAAGATGGCGTGTACTAACGTACACGTTAAGAATAAATATATGCAAAATATGCATAGGTATGAAAACGTGATACTTTGGAGTAAAAATCTTGCTCTTTTAATATTTTCTTACTCCTAATATTATTTATCATTTTTATATGCGCTATAGTAATCAATCTTGAATATTCTGTCCACATTACTATTCATCAAATAATTAGATCTCGAGAAATCATGTCAAGCATATCGTAAAGTCAGTGAACCGAAAACGTGAAAAGAAAATCTGCTCAGTTTCGAAATTAAAAAAAGAATCGTACGCATCGAGAAAATAAATTTTTGAAAAGTCGACTAGCATATGGTAGACCACAACGCCGCCTCAAAGAACAATCGACGAGCCGTCGAGTTTCTTTAGAAATTGATTTCGAAAACGAGAGGAAACAGCGAACGCACACTGGAAATTGTGTATCGTCTATGAAAATATTTATTTTGATCCATGTGTCGAAGTATTCATTAAAATAGTTTAATCGCCTGTTCGTTACACGATGGCCAGTGCCTTTTCAAACGACGAAGGCTCTCGGAACGGGCGTCGTAGAATTTACATAGAATTTACATATGTAACCGAAGAGAATTCGTAGGAACAGAGACACGTATTTTCTACTACTATAGCATGTTTATGTCGCGAGGACATAACCTTCAATATTTTTATATGGGTGTACTAGAGTTTCATAGGTTTTCCGAGGGGCAAGTTTTATAGGATTTTCCATCTCTAATTTTCCTACGAATTGCACTCTTTTCGCAAAATACAGCCCATTTTCGCGCGACGAATCGCGTTCGCGCGCGCGCGCGCGCGTCATTGGGCAACAGCTGATACGGTACTTCGGTCAAGTACTTCTCGCCCTCCCCCACGCACCACGGAACGTACGAAATCTGTCGAATCGTAGCGATGTATTACTAAATACGGATCGATCGTGTTGTACATAACAAAACGGAGCTAAGGTGTTGCAAACGGCGTCAACGTTGAAGATGTTCGCTTCCGTGTTCGCGCGTTCGCAACGGATTTAGAAATTGTAAGCGTTCGTATACGACCGCGTCGCTGCGAGCTACTGTAGAAAAATGTTTTCTAGGATAATTCTCAGCCTTTTCTCGAGTTTAATTACCTCAATGTAAGAATGTTCATCATGGTATTTCGGTTCTACGTGTACATAACCTCAATCTGACTACTTTTTACTTAAAGGTATTTTTGTTTCTTTTCTTTGCTTCTTTGTATCCCGTAGGAGTTGTTTATATTAGGTAAGCACGACAATATCTTATTTTTTTACGTGTCGAAACGAACGTCACGGCATACGTACAGCGCGTGTATAGTATATGCGCGATCACGAGGGGACGCGTCGCGGTCTTCGTATCCGAGAGCCAGCTCGGAACAGCTCAACTTCTGTAAGACGGTCGTAGCCACGAACAAAGAAACATTCCAACGTAGCGCGGACGGTCGCCACTAATTTATTCGAGTCTCAGGATTGTCGTCGACTTAACCGTAAGCGCAAACGAAGAAAAATTTCGACTCGCGTCGCGCAGTGCCGCGACAAAATTCACGATCGCGTTACTTCCGCAAATCTTTCACCATAGAGTTTCCCCCCCTATATTTTCTAGTACTTTTATACCGTAGGTATTCATTTTTTATTTCCTAGATGCTACGCCATTCTTCTATTTTTCGACGGTCCCAAGCCGCGCGCACGAGAAAATACGTAACGGTAGCTTAGTTACGAAATTACTGAGATCATTCCGCGCGCGATAATCGGACCGCGACGATTTTATGCAGCTCGTCGCATCTCCAAAGAGACTCGTGCAAAAGGAGAATACAGAGTTCGTGCGAACGCGGGAGAGTCTGCATAAAGTCGCGGATCAATGGAAACTGATAAGGGTAAATGAAAAGTGCCTTGTTCTGGGACGAGAACGCGCGAATAAATGTAAGACGTATAATCGCTGGTGATTTTTTTTTCTTCGTGGAATAATCTCCAGAGTATGGGTTACCTGAGAGCACCTTATAGACTTACCGCATAGACGATAATGATTCTACGATCTTCCAACCGTTGTAACGGCGAGAATGTCGGGTTATGTCCGTCGTTTCTCGCGACACCGCACAATTCTCGCATCTTTCTCGTAACTGTTGATCGCGATCATGTTCACGGTGCACGGTTATATAAATCGCATTGTAATCGCGTCGGAAATACTTAAGGAAACAGTGCCGATTCTGCGAGCATTTTGTAAACGTAATCGCGCGAAGTAACGAGCTGCTGATTTAGACACAAGGGTTTAGATAGAATCGCTGCTAGATGGTAACATTTGTCAACGATCGATCGCGTTAGACTAAAGAACGATCTTTAGCGTTCAACTGAAGAACAATCTTTAGCGTTCAACTGAAGAACAATCCTTTAGCGTTAGAACTGCCGGGTCGGACGCTTTGTTTCAGGATCGTTCGACTTACCGAACGGATTTGTTTATTTATAAGTCGTGCGCGAATCTCTCGAAGTGAGAGTATTCTATTTGAAAAGAAATACACCGAGAGTAGTGTATCTTAATTGAAAAAAATTGCTCGCCGCCGTCTCGCAGTTCTAGCGTTAACGGAACTCACAAACGCGTCGACAATATCGTTCCGCTCGAACAAAAACGCCGATTCCCCGGTACGATCGACGAGTTCGCGCGGTTTCCGCGTGAAACGGTCGGCGACGGAAAAATCGCGTCTCCGTTTCCGTCGGCGTACAACGGCCGAGACGATCCGAGAGAACATTCCAGAAATTTCACGCCGAGACCGCCCGTGATTCGTCGTTTCCCCGTCGAATCCGCGTCTTCTTAGTGTAATATAAGGGGCGAAGACGCGTCTTTTCCATTTTTCTTTTTTCTTTTTATACGAACGTTTACACGCGCACAAAGAAAGTGAGAGAAGAATTGTATATGCTTAGAAAGAGAATAGAATGGGACCACGTCGAGGGTGACGATCGTTACGAAATCGTCCCCCCTCACCCTCGATCCGACGTGATCCGGTATTTTTGATATCAGTATTTGCGGATACTCGCGTCGACCTGCCTGCAAACGTAGGATATACTCGTTACATCGTATCCCCCCCCTGGTACCTCACTGGTTGTCAGTCTCGTGTTACCGAAACCTTTTTCATCGTTTCATAATTTTAAGAGAACTTTCTTTTTCTCCAACCGCCCCCCCCCCCCCCCCCCCCCCGCGTTTCCTCCCCCCCCCCCCACTGCGTGCCGATAGTCGCCGTGAGAAGCGACCCAGCAAGAGGAGCACATTTGGCGACGAGAGATCGGGCAAAATCGTTATTTACACCAATCCCCCGACTTTTTTTTCTTCCCCCTCGAATACTCGTTCCGGTATTTAGCACTTCGAATTCTCTTTTTGGAAAGGTTTACCAAGCGATTACTTGTCATCATTATTATTAGCGATTAAGCTATTATTAACATTATTATTATTAATATTATTATTATTAATATTATTATTATTATTATTATTAATATTATTATTATTATTATTAATAAAAAAGACAATTTTTGTTGCGGGTTATTTTCTAAAGATCGTGTGCGAGTCATTCCATTCGTCCCACGTTCTCACTGTTCCTTGTAACCCTCTGCCGCATTATAACGACAATAATATGATCATATAGAAAGAGGGGTAGTATCCAAACGATCGAAAGATACGGCCGGTCCGGCGGACACGATACGAGGAAGCGTTGTTTGGTGTACACACGGGTATGAGAGGGACGGTTTGTCCGCGCGCTAGGGACACCCGCTGTGCTAATTCGTGGATTTCTGTTTTCAGCGTGTTGGTACCGGCTGCCGGTCAGCTTCGAGACGTTCCCGTGCGACACCTGCGGCAGACAATACCGGAGGATCGTCACGCTGCAACGGCACAAGAGGCTCGAGTGCGGTAAAGAGGCGCAGTTCGAGTGCGTGCTGTGCCACGCGAAATTCAAGCACAAGCACAGCCTGCTCAGGCATTATAACGTGCACGTGGCGGACGCGAAGTCGCCGAAGCTCGTCGGGAGCGAGGACGAGAGATACGTATGACGGCCGACGACGCGGGGACTTCGACGCCCGGTGAGGGGAGCTGTTGCGCCTGAGACGCGGCCGTCGCCGCGGAAACTTCGACGCCGAGCACGGCGAAGCGGTCGCGCGACGATGCGGACACGTGTGCCATGAAAACATCGGTGCTGAAATACGTTCAACGAATCTAAATCGGCGATCGGATAAATAAATGGTCCATTTTACGCTGATCAGAGTTGCGCGCTAGTTGTACAGAATTTGCAGTCGATCGCTTAAGGAATTACAATTAGTTCGATGATATCGTAATTCGAGCCACCGTTTAATTAAATTGCAACATGATTCGTAATCGCAATTTGGTACTCTATGTAAGTACTATGACGAAACAGTAGGTAATTAAGATTGCGAATTATGACGCGATGTACCGTGCAATTTAACTAAATAACGATAACCTTGACTCTTGACAAGAACACGTTTCTTTCTAAAATTTTTTACATTGCGCATAACCTGACATGACCTGACGAAAATTTGATTCGCTTTTCGAACATCTTTTTATCAGACTTGAAAAACCGTACTTATTACATGGGACTACTAAATCGAAACAAAATTCTTCTCTTACCAAAAACGAGAGCAGATTGCGAAATCAGTCGTGACGCAACTATTTTTATTTTACTATTTTTGACGGAATTTTGGTTAAAATCGATCACTTTGTTGTGTTGTAAACAGTGCCAGATGTAGGTACATTGTCCAGATAATTATAACAGAAAGCTGGTACATTCATTGAACGAATTTCGAACGCTCGATTGCCATGGAGAGAAGCGCCGCGTCGCAGCGCTGGCGATTTCAACGCTGGAGTAGGAAAGACGCCTCGCGTAAATGCGACGGGGCTGAGAACTTCAATGCGGCGAGTGCTGCGCGCGCTTGCGTCTCCATATGACATGTTGTTAAGCGGAGTTGTAAGTACGAGGGTTCTGTCGATTTTCAGCGATAGAACGGAACGATTATTATTATTAATATTTCCTCGCGTCGTCCATGTATTTGTCCATTCTTTATGGAATTTCTAATCAATAATTCCTTTCTTCTGACAAGGTTCGTACAATTCGATCTTGCCTGCTGTCATTGTTTCTTACTTTCAGAGAATATATACAGGTTGTTTATATATAAAGTAATGTGCAACATGTAATTGCAGATCATTGATTATTAATTAACCGCAGTCGCTGTTCGAAAGTCTATTTTAAATACAAAGTAAAAAATGATTAAGAAATTAATGTTTAGAGATACGCTAGTTGATATTTAACGTAAATGTTATTGAAAATGTCCATTAAAATAAATGCAACGCAGACAGGTAATTAGTCAATACGAGTGACACGTGCGCAGGTGTTTTATATTTTCACTGGTGACTATTATATTTTAATAAAAATGGACGCTGGCGAACTGTTAAACCGTTTCCATTCGAAACATGTACTGTATAAAAAAAATATTACGGTAAGAGAGCTGAAAGTGAGATACGAAATGAAAGTGTCGAAATTAGGCTGTCGTGTTAAAAGAATTAACAGGATCTTCGCTTTTGTTCGACAGAAAAACGTATTTTCAACTTCGCGACGAGACAGTTTTTATATTTTCTTACGTTGTCGATCCTTTGTTACTCCGCCAGTTGAGTCTCACCGATTTAACGCGAATCAAAGCAACGATGATTATATCGACTGTTAACGACTACAGAAATTTATTTTTTAGAGGTTCGAAGGTAATCGGAAACTTGCGAACAAAAAATTTCAGCGATCCGTGGACAGCAACGATACGCTCGTGGTGCTTAAGAAAAATGACTCGTTTATATTGTACATTGCGGTGTGTTTTGTACGTATGTACATATGTGTAATTCATGATTGATTTCATGCCCGTTACGAATTTCATTGTAACAGTGTCTTTTCTACCACTTTTCCCGTTTCGATTTATTCGCTTCGACGAGAACGAGAACGCCTACTGTTACGGAGAGAGAATAAAATATTATATTTCCCAAACTGCTTCCTATTTATTGCATGCAACGATGCGCGTGTCTACACTTCCGTGTAATCGAGGTTCTAACACGTGCTCCCTTCGTTTCTTCGCGTTCGGATTACGTCCTTGGATAAAGACGACGCGCTCTGCGTACATGGAACGTTGGAGTCCACGATCGGAACACCATCTTCATCGTTTCTTTTCGTTTCAGGTCACTGGATTAAGCTGCCGGCACGAGCAACGCGCAACGGGAGCACGATCGTTCGGCAACCGACGGAGAACAGGGAGAACCGACGATTTTGCAAGCCGGCGCGCACGAGCCGCGGCCAAGCGACCTACAAGTGTCCGAACTGCGGTCGCCACTACATGCGGAACTCGTGCCTGAAGCGGCACCTGCGCGTCGAGTGCGGCAAAGCGCCGGAATACCAGTGCAACATGTGCCAGAGCTGGTTCAAGTACAAGCACGCCCTTACCGAGCACCTGAAGCTCCATCTGGAGGAGCCGAAGTTCCAGTGCGAGCTCTGCTTCAGGAAGTTTTACAGGCGCGACAAGCTGGCCAAGCATCGGAAGGAGCTGCACAAGAACATCTTCCGCGCGTGATCCACGGAACACCGGGACACGGAGCGCCGTTCTATTGTTACTAGCCGATGACGATTGTTCCGATCGCATTTGGCGCGATGCCGAGAGAGGAAACGTGATCCGTTTCTAAAAATTCCGTTTATAAACCGTATTTCAGGATTTATTATACGGAGAGTCTAGAATTATGGTACTTCAGGGAAGTGAAGGAATCATGACGTCAATTTGAAGTAATTATTTTCTTAACGGAAATGCAATTCGAGGCTTTGTTTATAAGTTATTAACGAAAAACCAATGAGAATCGAGCTTAACTTGTGCGAGGCGGTAAATCAATGACGCGCAGTTTCGATCATTGGCTCTGCCGATTCGTGTCAGCCGACCTCGTTTCTCATTGGTCGATGTTTTCGACCAATGTTTTTAATCAAGGACACGAATTATATTTCCAAGGAAAAAGTTACTCGAAATTACCTCAAGAATACCTCGTTTCTCCGAAGTGCCATAATCGTTAAACACTCTCTACACACCTTCTTCTCGCATAACTTTTGATATCGTTGACCCCGCTACCTTCTTCTATTTTCCATGGTCAATTTTTATAATACTTCCGTGACGACAATATACCCTGTACAATAGTCTTAAAGTATTAAAAGCTTGTATGTTTGAGAAAGCAGCTTGTAATTTATCGAAGACAAATGTTTTAATGCCGTCTGTTCAGCTGTTTCAGGTGCACGGTACTCTGTTCGCGTAGAAAGAAGACAATCCGAATTTACGAAACTGGAATAGTAGTTCAACCGTATCTGATCTTTTTCAGGTGGTTTTCCGGGAAACTTGGATATAGATTGAAAGCGCAGAAAGACGCGAGACCACCGCCGAAGAGGATCGTTCCAAGAGTTTGTCTACGTTGCGAAGCGAAGCGAAGACAATGGCTGATCGTGGCACCCGATCGGAGGTTCGATCGCGAACGATATGTACGGGCGCGCGGAGCAGCAGAGTCGCGCTGGCGCGAAAGTAAATTCGAAAGAACCGATGGAAAGCCGGCGATCCCCGAATCAGTGTTTCATTTATTTATACCCTACAAATTCAGTTTCTCCACCATTTTTCTCGATCACACGAACGGTTGTGCGTCGTCCAAGCAGGTACGTTTCGTTCCAACAAAAGTCGCCGAGTAAACCGAGGTCGCACAACATTGTTCGATAATAAAATGATATCACCGTGTCTCTACACCTCCTCCAATCGTCGAGACCGAGTCAGTACTCGCGTATCTTCGTAACAAATTTCGCGTTCGATGCGTAATCCTTTCCAATTCACGAGACTCGGAAACCAGGAGTCTTCTCCGATCGCATCACCAATTGGCAATCGCGAACAATGCCAACGTCGCGTGCACCGACGACCATAACCGTAGCCGTTCTGTTAACGACTGCGCGGATAATCACCGATGAATAGATAACGACGATCGATTGTCACAGCATCGATTATGATATAGTTTATGCTCGTCGGTGCACGGGTAACGCAGACCCAAGTGTGTGCTCAGTGAAAGTGCAACGGAGGGGCGTCGATCTTGCCGTGGGACAGGCCTAAAGCTGCTCTTTTTTCGGGATTCCAGATGACGTGATCGAGGGCAAGATGGCGGCCGAGGAGAACGCTGATCTGCCGGTGCAAGCGTGGAAGATACAGGAGCAGGGGCTGCCGTTTGCCGAGCTGAAGATACCGAAGGCGTACAATTACGTCGGGAAGAAACCGCCGGGACAGTTCGGTTGCAGCAGATGCGGAAGATCGTACATGAGGAAGGACTCGCTGCAGCGGCACGTCCACTGGGAGTGCGGCAAGGAGCCACAGTTTCAATGCCCGTTTTGCCCGCAGCGTTGCAAACGGAAAGCCCACTGGCTGAGGCACATTCGCCGCCAGCACATCGACAAGATGGGCGACATGGAGTCCTACTTGTTGGCCTACACTCCGAAGCTCGAGATCGATTGAGCGCGAGCTCGAGCCGCCGCTTCCATTCACCGGTTATACGGGATGTCTCATTTTAATCTCTTCGCGGGTACTCCGCGTTCCGGAGGAACGTATCGTCGACCGTCGCATTTTTGGACATGGGTGACAAGGGGGACTGTCGTTCTCAACGTTTCGACAGTAGTCTCTTTATATGGAACTGACGGAACTTCGGCCACTTTCTAAGCGATTGCACCGAGGTTCCGATAGCCGATGGATAGCATCCACGCGCAGTTCTAGCGGTCGATAGTTGATTTTTCTCTGATAAATAAATATCGCTTCCTTCGTCGACGATCCATGAACGTTGGTAATCCCGGATTTAGAAGTAACTTGCGAGATCCACAGGTCCAACTATGCGATAGTAACGGTTCCCACACGGTAACGATTCGAAGACGATTAAAGGAGATATTCAGAAAACACGAGAAATTCAAATGGTCCGGGTTGTTTTCGGAGATCACTCAAAGGATTAAAATGGCACATTTTGTATCCGGGATTTCGATCGCGGAATAAATCGATCGACAGATTTTACTATGGTCCAATAACCGATAGCCGCTACCCGAAACGTTTCTCTCCGCCCAATTTGTAGCGTTTGCCGATATTCGAGGGGGAGGGTGGGGAGCAGATTGATACAACGAGTCCCCAAAGTATGGTACTCAAGATTACCATGACTCAATCTATTTTTCTAACTAATTAGGATTTATACGAAGAAAACTTATATCGTCGCGCGCGTTTTTTTTTTATGAATCAGTAACGATCGCGAACGCGCGTGATTGCGACGGGAGCCGATCTATGCTTAGAACTCGAGTTTATCCGATTTGCGTCGATCCTCTTTCCATGCGTTCGATCATTGTACGCGCGCTCCTTTTTTTTTTCATTTTTTTTTTCTCGGTACACATGTACGCGGAGACATTGTTATTTGTAGAAGACGATCGTGCGAGAGAAATGCTCGTTCCACGTACGAAAACAAAAAAAAAAGAGAAAAGCGAACATGGAAACGACGAGTGTGTCATATATCTTTCGTAACAGGACGCGTCGCAATTAATCGTAAGTCTTGTCTCGCCTCGATACAAGAGCATCGACTGATATAATTTATTATTAACTGTGTACAATGAATTTACCATTTTAGTTTCATGTACCGCAATTGCGTTTTTTCTCCTTCGTATTAGTTAAGTTTCTATATTTTCTACACGCATACATATGTATATGTATATATATCTTTCCTTTTTATTTTTATTTTTTTTTTTTTAAATGTAACACTCGAATTCGATTACTTTTTTCCTACTCTCTTGTTTTGAAGAGAAAAAAATCTTTTTTGTCATTTCTTTTTTTTTGATAACACGTTTTCGAATCAAGTGCCTTAAAAAAAAAATAAAACGTAGGTGTAACACAATCGCCAAGACAATAAGTGCGATTCTTCTGAGAGCCGAACGGAGCTAGCCTTAAAAAAAATGAAATGCGAGATCAAGTTTAGCGTAGTAGGAAACATTGCCGACGATGTTTATTTTCGATCGATATTAGGAGCATATATAGTTCATTATATATAAAAAAAAAAAACGAATGCGTGCACTCATTAAGACTGATTATGTCCGAACACAATATACTGCGTATCTAGTATTAACGTTATATCTGCGACTCCTATCGTGTTTCGTACGTTTTTTTAATTGAATAAATTTGTCAGATGTACGAATTGTACCGCAAATGACGTCCATAAAAGAAAAAAAAAAGAAAAAAAAACACCATGAGCCAAAAAAAAAAAAAAGAAAAAGAAAAACACTCGTCTCACTATCGCGCCGATTAAACCACACACACACGCACACCGTACATCGCTATATTATTTTTTTTATTTTTTGTTTTTTTTCTTTCTCTTCGTTTGTCCGGTTCGTGCGAAGCGAGAATCGATTATATATGATCGTTTTGCTCGACTAAAAAAATTAATCAAAAGAAAAAAGCATCCGTAACCCAATTTTCAGAGCCACGTTTGAGAGAGCCAACGATCAAAACACACACGCTCCAGCGACAGAGACTCTTCCACGACGATCCATCAAATATTTGTTTGTTTTTCTTTGATATTTCCCCCATAGCGACAAGAATCCTTCTCGACGATTTCACGAGAGTGTTCTTCGCCTTCAGCATTTTGCCATCTACCACTGTCTCATTCTGTCTCTTCCTCTGTCTTTTTCTCTTTCTCTCTCTCTCTCTCTCTCTCTCTCTCTCTCTCTCTCTCTTTCTTTCTTTCTTTCACTCTTTCTCTCTGACGTCTTTGAGAAACAAAAATACTTTGTACATTGTTGCGGGAATTGACGGTCGCCTCGGTGAGGCTTCGTCTCGTCGACACCCGACAGATACAGTTCAGACACTATGAGAAACAAAGAAAGGGTTTCGGAGATTGTTCGATAAAAATTCGTCGACAGTGCTCGCTGTATCTGCTCGTCGCTCGACGAACGACGTTTGCACCGATCGCGACAGACTATACTCGGTTGCGTTCCTTTTCCGATTGCATTCTATCTGTCGAAGTGATTTCGTTCTTTGATTTTCTCTCTTTCCCCACGTCGTTATTAGGGGAAGTAGCATGCGCACTAACTCTTCTCGAAACTTGTACATAGAAACACGACTTTTATCGCTTGTGCGCCGAAGGGAACAGACCGCCGAGAGGCCCCGGTAGTCGAAGAGAGAACGCCGTTCGTGGAAGAACAGAGCGGCGATGTAAACAACGAAGTCGAGTCGAGGTCGGCGTGACACGGCGCGCCACGCGTTCTGTTTCCTTCGCCGCGCACAGATACCGCTCCTTCTTCGTATGCGAAATTCATAGCTAGCTGCTTGGGGTTCAAAACAGTAGGGATTATTACAGAGAACGTGCATTGCTCTCTCCTACCTTGAAACAAAAAAAAACAGAAAATTAATTCGTCTCGACCGCGTCGACGCATCGAGGAGGAATCGAGGTCGCTCCGTTCCGGTCCGAAACGAACGAGCACGCTCGGCGACGCGTCGATTCCTCCTCGACGTCCGTGCGAGACACGCCTTCTTTCAGGACCATCGCGATAGGTATCTTCTGTTCATCCTAGAAATGTTATTGAATCTCTCCAGAGAGAATCTCGATCCACGGACGAGAGCTTCCCGACGGTTGCTATCGGTTGCGAACCGGAAGATACCTTCGTCGTTCCGTACGGGCGGCTTTGACTGAGCGCACACGGTACCAAAAAAAAAACAAAAAACGAGCAAAGTCGCCTAAACGATGCTCAGCCACCGTTTCCTTGTAGCATTTAAGCCTTCGTAAAGCATAAGTTCGCCACTTTGTAGTATGATACAGAGAGATCCGGGGATCGGTACTGTCGACCCGTGTCTACGTACAAAAAACAAACAGCAACAACAACAAAAAGAGCAAAAACCAAAGTAAAAAGCAAACGAAAAAAAAAAAGACAAAGCAAAAAAACGACGAAACACAAAATCACGTCCCAGGATCTAAAAAAAAAAAAAAAAACAAAAAGACCGTCCGATCCTCTGTTGGTAGCGTAGAACACTTACTAATAAAGCCGTGAAATCCTGTGTTCCAGCCGAGGACCTGAGCATCACCGGGCTGAAGTGGGCAGCCGCCTGGCAGAGATGGAGCGTGCCGTCGATCATGTGGCGGTCCGGCGGCGGTTTGGGCAAGGGGATCGGTTCCGGCTCCTCGAACCCGGAGGGGTTCAACTGTCCCGCATGCGGTAGGGTGTACAAGCTGAAGAGCAGCCTGAGGAACCATCAGAAATGGGAATGCGGCAAGGAGCCCCAGTTCCAGTGTCCCCATTGCGTCTACAGGGCGAAACAGAAGATGCATATCGCGCGGCACATGGAACGGATGCACAAAGAGAAAATCTACAAGCAGGAGCTCGTCTAAGATGGGAGGGGGATGGGTGCATGGTGTGAGACTCGAGGGGACCGTCGACGCCGTCGTCCGAGCGCGGGAGGCCTGGACGGGGAATTGGAGAGGTTGGGGGATCATCATCGTCGCGTCGTCGTCGCCGACCTCTTACGCGCTCGGCTGACGTTCCTCAACGATCATGGAAAAGGCCAGACCGAGAAACGGGAATGTTAATATGTGTGAACAGAGAGAGAGAGCGGGCGAAAAAGAGAGAGCGAGAGAGAGTGTGTGTGTGAGAGAGAGAGAGATGATAGAGAAGGGGTGGGCACTGGAGAAACGACGAAGAGGATCGAAGGTAAATCAGCAACGGTGTGACGATCGGAAACCGATCGGGGGACTGTGAGACGCGAAGACGACGGGACGGGGCTAGATAGAGAGCGGGGGCAAAACTGCCAATCCTCCTTACTCGATTTTGGATTCTATTTTTTTAACGTTTTTTAAGGTTTATTATTATTAATTATTAATTAATTATTTTTATTTTTATTTTTTTTTGCGTAACGAGATGTACCGCGTATGAACGAGGGAACGCGTCGATCTCCCGCTCGGGGCGATGTTTTTTGGCAAACCCAAACGCGTTCACTCGAGATCCGCCTCGCGGCAGTTCATCATTTGTACAGTTTACGTTCTTTCCCCGATCATCTTTCCCTCCCCGCGTGGACACCGTTCGACGGATCGGCGACGGGAACGCTACGATCTAATCGCGGTTCCCCGTTCGACGACGATGCGTCCATCCATCGACGGCGTTACGGAACGGCGTCCACGGAGGGGGGGGAGCCCACGTGATCGCGCAAACAAACTTCGTTTTTTCTTTTCTTTTATTATTTTTTTTTGTTCTCCCTTCGAACACGCGTGTTCGACGGATCCTTTAGAGAAGCTATAAGGCGAGAGCGATTCCAAACCGCGGAACGCGGAGGAGGCCTGAAACCGAATACGTATCCCTGGATAGAGTCGTTTTATAATCGCGGCCCGCCCCGAGTCGGATTAAGACCGTCCGGTAAACCGGAGCTCTTCCATAGCAACCATTCTGGTCACACTGGTTCCATATTTTTAAACGGGCCAAGTCGTGCGCGTGTGGCTCACTGGGGACATCTAAAAAGATTACGAAAACACTGAGAGACACGAATTTTCAATTTTCAGAGAACCACTGCTCTATCATAGGAGCTGGAACGTTCCACGATCCGGTCCACGTGCTTCCTTGTTGCTAAGAGACACGAGAGATACAGACACCACCCCACCCCACGCGCAAACGTAAACAAACTTAACACGTGGACACGTACACACGAAACACGTGAAACGTACAGCACACACACTTAACATGTCGTGACACGTATTATACATACGTAGAGACACTACGTATATACATACGAACAAAAAACATATGAACACACGGTGACACACGTTCGTAACATACACAGAAGACCCGTTTGAATAACGAGAAACACTTCGTTCCAATGTCACGATCGACAACAAAATTTTCATGGACGCTGGTTCGATAGTTTCTCCCGATGATTTCACCTGTCCTGTTTTTTTTTGTCGGGCCTTTTCGTACAAAAGGCAGCCATTTTATTATATTCCTTGTCGCCTGATCTTCGCGAACGGCGAACCAGAGAGACGACGGTACAGTATTAAAGCACCGGGTTCACACGAGCCCCGCGTCTTTGCTTCTCGCTACAAATGCTTCCTTCCATTTCCGCAGAACCGCTAAGGGAACGTAACCACTATGTAAGCGCGTCACAAGAGTCAGATTAATACGTTACATGTATAACAGAAAATACATAATCATATACGTACGCGACTACTACACTATTTTTAAATACCGCGGGGTATTCCTATAGCATTGTGATCGTCAGACTGCCAGATACACGAACCTAGTAGATTCCTATATCGATGCATTTAAGTATATATATTTATATTATATAATACGTATAATTAATGCTTTCTAATTAAGCGTCCTCGAGTTTAAGACCCCCCCACACGCGTTTCTTCTTCATAACGAATGATATTTACCATTCCCCGAGCCCCGAATCCCCCACCAACCCGAACTTTTCACCCCCAACCCCCCATTTTTCACTGCCGACTATTATATCCTAGAAAAACACGCACACAGTCCGATCGATGGAACGTTCACAGCGAAATATTTGTGTGCCGAACACGGGCGCTACAATTTACGCACATTTACACCCGCCGAGATAAAACCGCTATAGAGCGTTTCTAATGTAAAGGAACGAAAGCGACAACGTGCTGTACCTATAGCACGTACAGTGTTACCCGTGCTGTACCTATTGTTCCGATGGAAGGATCGCATAACAAACGCGCGCGCCCTTCTTTATTCAAGTACGTTTAACTCAAGTAAGTTTTATCCGAGTACGTTTGCACAATCCAAGAACACAATTGGTCTCTGGATTCGAAGTTTCAAGTGAAATTTTCCAAGTTGCTTACGTAAGCGACGCAGACTCCATTTTGCATTGTACCTCCTAGTCGTGAACCAGCACTCCTATTAGTATTAGATCATTATTTTTAAACAGTATACAGCGGTATTTGTGCGCGCGCGCGCGATCTTTCCAGGAACGTTTTGTAGAGCACGTTGCTCCAGCCGGTTACTTTATTATAGAAACGTTTTCTACACGAAGTTCTTCCAGGTTAGGTAACTGCACCGTGCTATCGTCGCTACCGTGCGCCGCGCTCTCCGTCGAGCATGATCTTGTTGCGATTTCTTTGGGCCATGTTTCTAGCGATTCTCTGTCGATTGTGGCACGTTTCAACGGTGTTGAGCGTCGATTCGATGATTATTGAGAGAAACAGAGGAAACCGTGACAAAGGAAATCGCGTAGCTGAACTCGAAATTACGGAATCATAATTAATGCTAATTTATGGATAAAAATAGTTGCTGAAATTTTTATCAACTTTGAATACCTTACTGGTAACGCCGTATAAAATTTATAATTCGATTGGAATTATAACAGTGGTAAAAATTAGAAAATGTTTGTTCGAACATATATTACAATAGAAATTGTACGAGCTTTGATTTATCATTTTTATAAAACTATATATATATATATTTATATAGCATTCCTCCATAGTTTATTAATTAGTCTTCTCACTTAACCTCACTTATTTTCTCAATTGCTACATTGGAGATGAAAAATCGTTCGAATAAATAGAACGATTTGCCAGAAATACCGAACAATTATTGTTCGAATAAAATGTTCGAATAAAAGGAATTCATTGGAATAACTTTAGACAAACGTTTACTCGAAATAATTCGAATAACATCAGACAAATACTTACTCAAAATAATTCGAATAATACTCGACTCTGCTACAAATGAGAAGTATGATATCGTTCGAAATCACGGCTTCGTAAAATTCGAATAAAACGCTGAACGAAAGCTTCTCGATTCCGTCGAACATTGGTAATTCTCGGTTCAGCTGCGCGCGATCGTAGAGCGGTTTGCACGTCAGCGACAATTTCCTAGAAATAAATAGCGACATTCTAACAATCGTTGCGAGAACGTCACGGAATCGGTCAACCCGATTCGACGACGGGACCGACGACGACGAATGTGGAACGCCCGTGTTCGGCGAGTACCTGGCACCAGGTCCCGTATTCCTACGCCAAATACGCGCGCCACGGCCGCCCGACTTTCCATACTGTAGACAATATTTATGAGACAAGCTAAACTAAACTAAACTAAACTACTCGTAATTCATATTATTACAGTGTAAGTAAATGCGCAACGTCTGACGCAAAAACGAAGCGGTAGGTTATAATTTTCTTTCTTTCTCGTTTAGGAGCGTGCCAGCTCGCTTACACGCGTGCGTGCGCGCGGCCGAGTTCTCGATCGACATCGCTCGAAACTATTTCTTCTCCTCCCCCACCACCGCCATCCCTCGAAGGATCATCGTGGATCGCTGAAAGCGATCGCGAGCTCTTCGTTAAAAAAGAAAAAGAAAGTAACAAAACAATAGGTAAATAACCGAGAAATGGTAATCTCGACGATTGCGTTAAGACACGCTTCAAGCGGAGAGGTCTCGATGTTCGAGGCTGCGTTTATTTTTTTTTGGAAGGGGAAAAAAGGAAATCGAGTAGATCGGCGATCGGATCGCCGATCGGAACAAAGTATTACGATCGACGCGGGCAATCGTAAGCAGGCCAGGGATCGACTCAGCTCCGCACGAGTGCAATAACATGTAACAATCCTTCGCTTACTATACTTATTAACCCCCCACCCCTTTCGATCCGTTTGCTCGACACGCGGAACGTGTCGCATGCCCCCGGCTATTCGAAGCGGGATTCGATCGAGAATTCGTTCGCCGACGATTTAATTATTATCGTATAGTAAGGGAACAAAATGGCTACTGTTCGGAGTGGGAGAGATGCGAGAGAGGGAGATCGAGAGAGAGAGAGAGAGAGCGGGAGAGCCGGATAGAGAGACGGTGAGGAAGGATGAGAGGCAGATAAATAGATAGATTAGATAGAGAAAGAGAGAAAGAGAGATAGAGAGAGAGAGAGAGAGAGAGAAAGGGAGAGTATGGTGATCGATGGTGTCTTCTATATTTGTTTGTTTTTTTTTAAATGATATAGATAACGCGCAATATAATTCGTAGTTTGGATATTATGGAGACTATTACGATTGAAAACAGCGACGCGGGTTTATTTTTTTTGCGGAGCGTGCGAGCACGCGCGGCAGCGCCGCCGCACGAACGGAACGATTATTCGGCTTTTTTCGGTATAGACGATTCAGAGTGTGCGACGTCGACAGAAACAGTTCGGGGGGGAGGGGGCGGGGAATGAGAAGACGGTAGACGAGTATAGCGTTTACGATATAAAAAAAAGTACGTTTATGGATCGACTTGATACATAGTTACTGAATAACATTAATTGATAATAATACTGCCTCACGAGGCCTTGATGCGTGGCGGCGGTTGCAACAAATGGGAACGAAGCGGGTTAGCTTAGGTTAGGTACTATAGGCGATGGAAAGGATCGAAAGTGATCGAAAGAATCGAAAGTAATCTATAGAATCGAAAGTAATCTATAGAATCGAAAGTAATCTAAAGAATCGAGAGGTTGAGCGAGAGAGAGAGAGAGAGAGAGAGAGAGAGGGCGACATGGATGATTTCGATGCCGACGAGCCAACCGACCGCCGCCATTGACGGAGATTATTAGATTATTAGGTATGTAAGGAAGTACTATTAGATAGATCGTAGGTTTTAATGACTCCTTCTTTTTTTTTTTGTATGTAAGTAAAACAAGAAGATGAAAATGAACACAATTACGAAACGGGACGCGATGTGGCGTGTTCCGCCCGTACGGGAGAATCTGTGGTCGGCCGAGCCGGACGGATATTAAACAGACAATTGGAGGGATTTTCGGATAGCTGTCTATAAACGGGGAATTTTGAAACAGGCGTGGATAGAACGAATGTAACGGAGAGAAAGAAAAAGAGAGAGAGAGAGAGAGAGAGGACGAGTGTGTGCGTGTACGTATGCGTGTCTGAGTGAGAGAATGATTCCGGGGAAAGGATGGAACATACGAAAGGGAGATAATTTTGGTTGGTTTCGATGGATTGCCATCCAAGACGATAGTGATAATAACAATCGTGATAAAAAAGAAAACGTTCGGCACGGAGCGAAACAAAAGCGGGAGGGGAGAAAATGAAATCGGTTGCCGTGTTTGGCGATCGAAGCGCCGGTTTTATCAATGGCGGACATCTTCCCGGGACCGTTCAATGGCACGCGTGGATCGCTTCAAAACTTGTTTTCGACACGTCGTCAATACTCAAATTATTTTATCCAGGAAAGAATTTAGGAACGTACTATATTAGCAGTTAGTCTCGTTTAAGCGATCTTTGTATAAATTTATATATCTTTCTTATTTTAACGAATCAATTAAGAAGAGGTGCTAGGTGGTACGGTGTTTCGCTAGCGAATCGTACAATCGGCGATTTATTATTATTATTATTATTATTATCAGCGAGAGCATTTCGAAAAATTAAGCGACTCGCACGAACGTATAAGTTCTAGTTCGTAGGCTTTCTAAATGTTACAGCGAAAGCGATAAATTCTTGTCGCCCATGCGTGCCGTTCTAAGGTCTACCATATTTTTCCCATGGAGGCTCGCTAAATATCTGATCTTACGACGATCCATTTTCGTCCACGAGTTCGGACTTCTTCTTCTTCTTCTTCTTCTTCTGGTTCTCACGTTTCTTTCTCTGATTTTGTTCGGTCGGTACAACAAACAAAAACAAACCGTTGCTCGTATCGCTGTGCCAAGGTTCTTCGGAGGTTCCTCTTCGCGAGCTAAACTTCGTCTTTTCCTCGTTGGTCCTCTAGGTCCGCGTGCGTGCTAATTGTCCAGGATATTCCGCTCTTACGAGCTTAGAGCGAAGGTTTAGGTGCCTCGACGCAAACGACTCTTATTTTTCTATTATTTTTTGCACACAACAATTTTGAGCTCGTTGAACGTGTTCTGTTCTTTAGGAGAGTCTTTGGACTGTTGTGAACCGAAGCTGGGTTTCTTTGAAACCGAGAAGGAAATCGAAAGATGCACATGCTAAAAATACTCGACTACGTAATACGACGTAAATGTAGAGAAAATAGGATACTACATTTTTAAACGATTCTCTCCGTCTTTTTTTTTCTACAACGGTTTATCAAATTTCAGATTATCCAACCTCTTGCCTGGTAATCAGATCCGTAACGAAGGATAGCGTTCTCGCTGTCGATACTTCAACTTTTAGATTAAAATACAGACGAATTTTCCTGTCCTCTGCGAAGTTGTCGACGAGCAATTACGGAAAGCGGGGTAGCCCCAACAATGACAGCTGTGATGTAAATCGTATAAGCAGACCGCGGATTTCTATGCGCGATCGAAATTACATTTACTCTCGTTTCTTATTCAATTGAACGCGTCGATGTTCTAAAATTCTCTGCACATTTCTGAAAAACGATCGACCGGTGATTACTATGAATTGCATAAAAACCGTAGTCCGATATGCAAGGCAAGGGGTCGCAATGTTAGCGTAAACGTATGCATAGTTGGTACATGAAACGACGAGAGGGAGAATACTTTAACAGAGAAAGCTAAAAGGGAATATCTAGATGTTTGCTCGGTACTATATAGCGTAAACTATATATTTTCTAGCAGAGAAATGGTGCACAGTGTCCTTAATATATAGTGAGCAATATTTTTCGCTTGAAAGGCTCGAGAAAATTATTTTTCAATATATCCGGGTAGAGGCGAGAGGTTCATCGATTCCGAGGAAAGGGGACCGCGAAGCAGCGCGGTGGTAGGATCGTCGGCAATATTTCCATCGAGTTCGCGTTGGACGAAGAGGTTAGGGTACCCTTCTCGAGAGACGCGCGTGTTCGTTGCTCTTTTCCAGGTGGTCTTCTGTCACTGTTCTTCGCTCGACGGGATGGCTCGCGTTTCTTCTCGGTTCGATAGTATCGACGGACTTATGTGCTCTTGCTTGACTCTCCTGTTTTTGGGGGAAATCGATTGGGTGATCAGTGGCAAGGACGAAAAGACGAAGAGACGAAGAGACAAAAGGACTAAGAGACAAAAGATGAAGAGACGACGAGATAAAAGGACTAAGTGACAAAAGATGAAGAGACGAAAAATAAAAGGACGAAGAGACGAAAAATGAAAGGACGAAGAGACGAAAAAATGACAGGACGAAGAGATGAGGAGATGAAATAACGAAGAGACGAGAAGACGAAATGACGAAGAGGTGTAGAGACGAAGTGACGAGGAGACCGAAGGACGAAGAGACGAGAGGACGAAATGACGAAAGGACGAAGAGACGAGATGATTAAGAAACCAAATGACAAAGAAACGAAATGACAAGGAGACGAAACGACGAAGAGAAAAAGAGACGAAACGACGAATAGACAGAACAACGATGCAACAAGAAGACGCAAAGTCGAAGAAGATAATATTCGAGAGACAAGTTGCGTAGAAACAAATGTGCCTTCGGAACGTGCGCGAGAAAGATTGAAGCGAAGAGATCGTCGAACGATGTGATAACCGTGGATCGAGATTTGCGGCGATCGTTGACGGCAAACCGTGATTCAAACGAACGATATATAACGAGAAACGCGAGGATGAAAGTGAAAAAGCAACGAAGCAAAAAAGGGAATTAAACGAAACGAGAAAAAAGAAAATGAATAAAAAGAGAGAGAGAGAGAGAAAAAAGAGAAGCTGCAGGAATGCGTAGACAAAAGGGAATGCGTCGCGCGAGATTCGTGCCCGTCGTCAGTTTCAAAATCCTTTCTTTTCTAAAAACAAAAAAAAGAGTACACACATAGTATATAAAAAATATATATACATATTAAAAAAAGATCGAGGATATAAATATTAACGATAAGATGCGCGGGGAGGGGGAAGGAGAATAGAAGAAGTAAAAGTAAAAAAAGTATAGAATCTTTTTTTGAAAAAGAGATAAGTAAGCAAATATATTATATATATGTATACACACGTATATGCATATACATATAGAGATATGTATACACCATACGAGTACGAGAGTGTACTCTGTTACGGGTTCGTCTTCGTATTTAATTATTACGGCTTTTTTTCTTTTTTTTTTTTAAACAAATCAGGTCTAACTCGAGTCTTGCGCATTATTAATTGGGCTTATTGATTATTCTTTTATTATATTGTTTTTTCTTTCTACTATTTTTTCTTTCATTTTTTTTGTAATTAGGTTTTTATTGCGTTTGCTATTCGCTGCACGTTCCCCCGCCAAGCCGTTTTCAACGAGGACTCGAACGCGATCTAAATTTCTTTCCAGAGACAGGGATGCGCGCGAACGATCAAGAATCAATTTCGTCGTCGCGATTCGAGGGGAAGCATCGTTTCGGTTTTTTTTTTTTTTTTGGCGAACGGTGAGTTTCGGCGTTCGTGTCCGTGAAGCGGCGATATCGGTCGCGGACGCGGCGGGGAACGTGTTAATTAATTTGGCCGGCCCGCGGCGAGATCTGAGGAGCGCCGCCGCGCGGCCACGACCGATGGAATTCCTTGGATTTGCTTTATCTTTTGGGTGCCGGTTTGGGAATTGGGAACACTCTAACCGAAAGAAACAAATGACAAAAAATACAAGTCGTCGCGCGAGATCGATGCAATTCGAAATATACGTAACGGTGAAGAGACGGCGCGGCGTTCGTTCAACCGAGCGGGGCGCGAGCGAAGCGGCGCGTACAGGAGAGAAAGAGAGAACCGCGACCACGACAATTGGCGATGAGACACCAACGGACGGGGACAGCAGAAATATATTTTCCATTTACCTTTTCTTTCCTATCGTCTATTAGCGGAACACGCCTGCCACGCGCGAAGACAAGCATTTACATTTTTACTTTTTCTAGTTTTCTATCGGGCGAAGAAACGCGCGAGAAGATCGTTCCGCCGGCTCCTCGATTTGTCACGGTTAGTTGGAATCGAAGCATATTTTTATACTCGCCGGCCGGATTCCAAGCATCTCCGCATAAATTATTTATTCGCGTTGTCGGACGCGGTCAACGATTAACCCTTTGCACTCGAGTGGCGTCTTCGAGGCGCCATTGCAAATTGTTACATAATTTACAAAATAATTTTGACATTGTTAACACTTTACCGACCGGTCGTTCGGCCATAAACATTTAGGTGAATGTTAAATTTTCATTTCTATTTTGATTTCATTTATTTTATTACTCGCGAGAGATATTTAATATTTAAAATATTATATAATAATATTGAAGCTTGGCGTAGTACAATTTCACGTATTTATTTCAATAATAAGTTATCAAAATTATTAGTTATCACGACAACCGATTCACAAGCTGTCGATTGTAAGGAGAAGCCGATTTATAGGCTACCGGTCGGCAAAGTGTTAAAAAGCCTTCCATTTAAGGGACCGTTGAGAGCATAACAGTTTCATGAGTCACAAGACTCGTTTTTCATGTATAAATTATACTGAGTCATGTAAAATGGTAATAGAGCTAAAATAGGTATTTTGGATGTAGACTTAAAATGGCTATAAAGTGCAAAGGGTGAACCTTTTGACCCTAAAGCACCACTAAAATTGTTCTACTACGTTACAAAATAATTTTTACAACAATAAGGTTTAGATTTAAAAAATTGTTGAATATTAGAACCATTGCTACGATTTACAAGAAACAATATCATGTGTATAAAATACATTTTGTTATATAAAATGGAAATGCTATGAGCCAGGAAAATTATCTCACATTTACAGTAAAAATGGCTTCGAGTGCAAAGGGTTAAAACAACACATGAACGCCCAGTGTCGGGGTTTTCATAATAAACTATTACAACGTATGAATAACTCTGATAAGATTATTTTGCTACGCGCGATTATTTTGATACTACCGATCGCCTAACAGATTCGACGCAACTTCCGCGTATCATCGAAGTCTCGAGGAACGATCCGGCGCGCGGTACGCTTTTCAACCAGGTGTCCGTTTTCGTGATAGTCGGCGGATTTCGGTCTTCGTCGAGCGTGTTTTACCGGGAACGAACGTTATCGCGAAGATGCGCATACCTCCTCGGGTCCCCCATCATTTTTCTTTCTTTTTTTTCTATTTACCCTTTATTTCTCTGTTCGCGATCTGATGTAATCCGGTGAGACGAGCACTCGATATTACGGCGTTTCTTTTTTCTTTTTTATTCTGGTACCGAACGAACCGGCAGAGGTTTAACGTCGCTCGAACCCCAAAGCAGGGAGACCTCGATCGTAAAATTTCACTGCTCTCGCGGCGTTAGCCTGAAAAGAATACACGCGCGCGTAGTGTGATACTTTAGACGGTAAATTTCTTTCTTGAAAGTGTAATAAGGGTCTATCATGAGAAAAACTCCGCGTGCTCGCGTTGATCGTTCTTTCAAATTGTAACGGCGGTAATCGTTTCTTTCTTCTTCCGTTTCTTTTTTTCCTTTTCCTTTTCTTTTTTTTTTTTTTCTAATCAGAACGAATAATTTTTACGGTCGCGAAGAACTTGGAAAGACAGTTTTGTTTCGTCGAGAGAATTCTATATTTATTAGTCGCTATCATATTCTTCTTCTCTTTCAGATCTTCGAAAAGAAAAAAAATTTAACAATCGCGTATCTATATTATCAGAGAGAAAGAGGGAGAGAGAGAGAGAGAGCTATTCGAAATTTATGCTATTAAGAAAAAACATTTGGAAAAAGGGGCGAGAAAGCGAAAAAAAAAAAAAATAATATGAACATATCTATTACGTTGCTTTGCAGTTTAGAAATTCGAAATTTATTATACGGGACGATTGATCGTTCGTTTTTTTTTTTTCTTTTTATATATATTATTCGTTAGGGGTGTTTTTAGGATTATTATAGGTTCGCGTGGTTTCGCCGATGGCCGGATTATATTCTTTGTTTTCGTGGCAAAACCTGTTTCGTGGAGAGATCCTTGTTCTTTGCTGTATAGGGGTGCGAATGATTATTGGTGGCGATAATAGGATAGAGAGC